>NW_005871377.1:1210334-1212004 GCF_000147115.1 Myotis lucifugus
AGGGAGGGAGGGAGGGAGGGAGGGAGAGAGAGAGAGAGGGAGAGAGAGAGAGAGAAACATCAATCGGTTGCTTCCCAGATGCACCCTGATCGGGGACCAAACCCGAAATCTGGGGGAATCAAACCAGTGACCTTTCGGTGCATGGAACCATGCTGAAACCGCTGAGCCACATCGGCCGGGGCTGATGAGCTATCTTAAACCCAGTCTCGAAAAGAGAAGAACAAAAGGTACCACAAACCCACTGGATCCAGTTTCTGTGTTTTCCCTTCCAGTCTCCATCTGGATGCCTAGTAATCGTCCACAGGCCCGGTGCACATTTACCTTTGGGAAGAACCGAATCTGACGGTGCCTGCCTTCCCATGTTGCTATATAACCTTTCTTATACACAAGATCCACTGAGTGTCAGAATCTAAAGGGTGTTCCGAAATTCACGCAAGAAGTAATTTTGATAGAAAACACAGGTTTATAATTAAAAATTGTAAATTTTTTATTGATTCATAAAGTATACAGTATAAGGTTATGTATGGAATAGGACATCGGGTAAATGGCCTCCACGGCTTTGCTGGCACATACGCAAAGCCGTGGTCTTCATTGGTCTTCATTGTCCCTGCTCCTGGGCCATAATTGGTACTTGGTAATGCTTATCAAATTGAAGGGATTGAAATCAAAGGGCAACAGATATTAGAATCTGATTCAATAAACCAAGTAAAATTAGGCTTTTATTTTTTGTTGTTGTTGTTGTTGTTAATGCTCACGCAAAATTCAAATCTTGTGTGAATTTTGGGACACCCTTTATTTAACCCGCCTCCTGCGGTGGGAAATTTAATGGCTTCTTTCACGCTTTGAACCAAGATGTTCTTTTCTGGGGTCTGTCAGTCCCTGGGGCCAGGCAGAGAGAAGGAGGGGATATGGTGAGCAGCTCAACCTCCTCTGCTCCCCTCACGTAGCCCTGGGCCTGCCTCCTGCCACCTGGTTCCTGCCGTGCTCGGGTGCCTGTGAAAGGGAGCTGCCCCCCACCTGAGTGCATTTGTGCACCGTTGTTCATTCGTGTGGGCGCTCACCCCTGGGCTCTGACCTCTTTTGCAGACGTCTCCGTCATAAAATGAACAGCCGGGGCCAAGTCATCCCGAATCTTCATTGCTGGTGTCTGGAAGGGTTCTTAGCATAGCATGGAGGCTCGCTCACTGTTTGTTGAGAGAATGAAAGTCAAAAGAATGACTCACAGCTCATCAGGAAACACGTAGTCACCACCCCTGCCCTTTCCCCAACCTGGACAGCCACCTGACACATGGCTCTGCTGTAGGGGCCAGAGCGGGGGTGTGGGGGTGTTGGGGGGGTGGGGGTGGGTTTGACTCAGGGCAAAGGGCCTCTTTATTCAACAGCTTCCTCCTCTCCCCTAGGTGGGCCCTGCACCTCTTTGCTGGGAATCCTGGTCTCGGTGCTCTCCGCTCCTCCACCCCCACTTCAACCATAAAGCCGTGACGGATTAATAGGGCCGGGTCCCTTTCCCATCTGCTACACGCCACTTGAGGTCACCCTTTCTTTCACGGGGGTGGCCAGCTTGTCTCAGCTTGCCTGGGACTTTCCCAGCCTGAGCACCGAAAGTCTCCACGCAGTCGCGGGCCATGGAGAAAAGTTATGTCCTAGTCCCAGCATCCAGTTCTTACCTG
>NW_005871377.1:1213605-1286678 GCF_000147115.1 Myotis lucifugus
TTTTGATATTTGCAACCATAGTAAAACAAAGACTTATATTTTTGATATTTATTTTATATATTTCAATGCCATTTACAAAGAAAAATCAACCAAAAAAAATGAGTTCGCATGTCACCTCTGACACGCGTGTCATAGGTTCGCCATCACTGATATAGGCTATTTCTTTATGTTATAAAGTCTGATGATATCCCATTACACATATGTTTAATATATAAAAAGACACACAATTCCTAGTCCAAAATATGGTCCTAATGGGTACAAGCCAGAAAATGTATGCATTTACTATAGTTATTCTATCAGTAAGCAGGGTACTTCAAAGATAGTTTTTAGAAATAAAACACTTTAAAAAATGTTCCTGCTTAAGGTCATAATGTTCTTTTATGACCACCCATAACCTAACATCTGTGAACTGACTGTAGCATGCCGGTCTCCCTGTTCTGTAAAGAGAAGTTATTTATTTCCAAGCTCTTCTCCCTCTTAAAAAAAAATTTTTAAAAACCCGGAGGGGTTGTGAGAAAACTGTTGGTGTCTTTAGAGAGAGGCGGAAGAGAGAAGTCTAGGAGGCAGTGAGTCTGAGTTTGTGTCTCACAGGTGGAGGTGTCTGTCACCCACAGCCCCGACTGAGACAGATCTGGGTGGGGATCCTGTCTCCACCAGGGACTGACTGTGTGATCTTCGGCAAGTTATTTATCTTCTCTAAACCTCGGTTTCTCCATCTTTAAAACGAGGATGATGTGTGTAGGAGTCTCTCATTAGGTTGTTATAAGGGTTACATGAGATAATAGGGCAAAGCACTTAGCTCTGAGGAGGAGAGTGAGTGAGAGAGAAACATTGATGTGAGAGAGAGAGACATCGATTGGTTGCTTCCCACACTTGCCCCTACCAGGGCTGGGGAACTTGCAACGAAGGTACATGCCCTTGACTGGGAATCGAACCAGAGAGCCTTTGGTCCACAGGCCGGCACTCTAACCATTAAGCCAAACCAGCCAGGGTAAGCCTTTGTTCTTAATTCTCACTCCACAGCGCCTCGCTTCATGTGCCTAAGTTCATCCTTTCTGGGTTGGATTTTACAAGTTTTGCTTCGAGGAAGCATATCAAACGCTAGTTCCCTGGGTACTGGTTGCTACTGCTTTTGGATTTCTGGGGGTGCTGGCCAAGATAAGACAACTTGTGGCGCCATCACCTGCTGCCTCGGGGAGAGAAGTGGAAGGATTTCATTGCAAGGAAAGTGCTCCCGGTCTAAGTCATCAGGCATCATGGGAATCATTTAAAAGTATCACACCGGGAAGGATGTCTTGGCAAAGTTCAGTCCAACTAGGTTGGGACATGTTTTTAATATCCTGAGGTTCTGCCCTCTTTATTGTGAAGAGCAGTTCTAGTTCAGGCTTGGAGATAGGTGGCTATTAGATGAGTCACTCACTTCTCATCTCTGGGCCTCAGTTTCCCCTTTTGGAAGATGAGGGGGATTAAGCCCAATTGGTGGTTCTCCAAACTTCCATGTGAGAGATTCCTAGGCCCCATCCGGGTGACCGTAATTCCGTAGGCCTGGGTGGGGCCCAGGCAGCCTCTCAGGGGAGAGTCTGACACCCATGAATGTGAGAACCATCCCCCCAGACCAGCGGTTCTCAACCTGTGGGTCGCGACCCCTTTGGGGGTCGAAGGACCCTTTCACAGGGGTCGCCTAAGACCATCGGAAAACACATATATAATTACAGATTGTTTTTGTGATTAATCACTATGCTTTCATTATGTTCAATTTGTAACAATGAAATTGGGGGTCACCACAACATGAGGAACTGTATGTATTAAAGGGTCGAGGCGTTAGGAAGGTTGAGAACCACTGCCCTAGACTGTGACTGACCTTTGCTTTTAAAGCTCATGTCCTAGATCTTGTGGAGTGTTTTTGGAGGAGGAGGAAGACCCATCCAAAGCACACGCGCACACAGGAAGAGGTGGGTCAAGTTCAGAGAGTAACTCTGCACCACAACCTTCTGATGGTGGTACTTCCTGAAATTTCTGAGAGACTCAACCAGGTCTCTGAAATGGTTCCCCAAGACTCACAGATTGACAGGAAACCACAACAGGGGTAAAATGCAAACATAACACACCCTATGAGACACGAGGCCAGTTCTCTATGCAGCACAATAACTTGTATTATGGAAAAGTTTATAGGTCCTGTATTTTACATCTCTCTCTCTGTGGTGTGTGCGCGTGTTTTCGTTTTGGTGGTATGGAGAACCCTGGAGGAAAGGAGGTGAGGATTCAAAGGGGACCCTCCCATTTAATGAGAACACTGATCTCCAAGTAGATTCTTTTGTCTCCAGTCTTTTGTATTCTTGATCCGAAGTGATTAAATCCTTAGGACACATCTCCAATCTCCACATCATTGAGCCCCCCCTCCCCCCCAAGAAAGATGATTTGTAGGAGTTGATTGATCAGCTCTGACCCAAGATTAAGTAGAGTTCCTTGGTAAAGGAATTAATATTAACTCTAATATTAATTTCAGGCATTAGAAAATATGACTTAAGAAGATGAAAAGCCCATGGGCATATAGTAAGTCCTCAACAGATGTTGGCTTTTATTTTTATCAGGTGATCATGGGATTAACTGTCACTAACTTGTCCTTGATTTCTCAATGCTGTTGACTCAGGGAGCGTTTCTAAGAAGACAAGGTTCCTGCCTTGACTGGTGTGGCTCAGTTGGTTGGGCGTTGTCAGGGCATGTGCCTGGGTTGCAGGCTTGATCCCAGGTCACTCTCACATTGATGTTTCTCTCTCTCCCTCCCTTTCCCTTTCTCTCTCTCTCTCTCAAAAAAAAAAAAAAAAATCAATTGAAAAAATCTTTAAAAAAAAAGAAAATAAGGACAAGGTTCTTAAAGCTCGAGGTAGCCAGAAACGTACCTTCCCTTTAGTGCCCCCCCAACCCCCGGAAAGCTTTATCCAGGCTACTGTGTGGAGTCCTTCAGATGATTTTGATGGTATGCAGACCTTTGAAAATAATGTTCTTTAAAATAGGATGTATTTAAGTATAAACATAATCAGTAAAATATCTGTTTAAGAGTATTCTTTTCATGACAAAGACATCGTTTCGCATTTATGCTGATATCAAGTTTCCTTTTCAAATAAATGATTAGAGTGGAATAAATAAGTGGATTCGAAGAAAGCTGTTAAGTAAGAATGGTACAGGTGGTACCTAGAAATGGTGAAAACTGTGGGGTGGTATGCAAATGGCCGAGCTGGAGAAGCGCGGCGTGCCGAACTACACCTACCTGCTTGCTCCCCATTTCCCGCCGGGTGACCATGGATTTTATGGAGTTTGCAGCGATCACACAGTCACAGAATCTTTGTGTTCGACAAGACCTTGAGGTCGTCGCAGAACGACTCTCCTTATTTTAGACGGGTGGTTTCTGAGGTCTAGAGATGGGCCCT
Organism: Myotis lucifugus; assembly: GCF_000147115.1. NCBI lineage: Eukaryota > Metazoa > Chordata > Mammalia > Chiroptera > Vespertilionidae > Myotis > Myotis lucifugus. Next base: position 1,217,034 of record NW_005871377.1, read on the forward strand.
GATTAAGTGCAGTACATTGCGGAAGAGCTAGACGTTACCCTGTTAGACAAAACATTAGGGCTGTCTACTCGTCTAGACCTCAAACGTAGAACAGGATAGACCCTTCCCTCCAGTTCATCCAGAGCAATGTTGGAAGAGCTGCTCTATGGCAGGATGTCAAGGGGCACCTGTCCAGAAACATGCCCGTCTTTTACTTGGAAGAGGATTCAGCTTGTTCTATCTGACTTCAAGGTGTAGAAGCAGGGCCAGGGGGTTGAAAGGAAAGGAAGACAGCTTTTATCGCTCAGTGAGAGGAAACGTTTTAGTTATTCAGTCCTGAATGTCAAGGAGTCTGAGGTGGCTTTCCCTGCCTTTCAAATGGCTCTTCGTAGGGGCCCTTTATCGGCAGTTATTGTCTCGGTTTATATGTAAAGAGCAATGATAGCAATCGGGAATTTCCCCTCCCCACATAACACTTTTTACTCCTGAACACATGCAAAAGAATTGAAAGCAGCTTTATTTGGGTGCAAAATGAGAGAAGATGTGAACATAAGCCAGTTAGTTAGCTGTCTACACACTTTAACAGCTTATAATTCACTTAATTTTCACCCCTTTTCAGGTTTAACTGATTTGAAATATTGGGTGAAGCCAGCCTAAGCTTGGAACAAAGATAATTTATCCTAAGCTTTTTTATGGGAACACATAGTAGATAAAGTTTACAGTACAAGACTGGCAACAGTCAATGAGTTGAGGGCACACAAATACCTAACGAGATGATTCTTAATGTTTGCGATTTCCTTGCTTTGCGTTATCAGCAGTGCCCGGACTAGAACGGTCATCAGTTTGAAAACAGGCATGGACAAAAAATTATTACTTATTTCTGTGGATTCTTTTAAATTTTGAAAATGAACTGTATGTCAGTCAACACCGACTTTGTAATCATTCAAAGTGTGTATACATTTTGGGGGACACCCTATAATATTTTATACTTAATGGTCTGGGATTTGCATTTTAATCAGGGTTTTGTTGAACAATATGCAGTAATTATCAGAGAAGTATATAGGCCAGTCTGACAAATCAAAACTCAGGAAGTTTTCACACTCAAAAAGCTGCTAAGCGTTTATAATTTGGACTAAAAAATGCAGAATTAGGTTGAAGCAGGTGGAACTATCATTTTGTAGATAAAAACCTACATTGGCAATATCATAGGGTCCAACCTAATATTAAGACATCACGTTTTATCATTGCTAATACATTTAGCATTGCTTTCTACTAAACTCTTGAGTTTTCGTTACCATGCTGATCAAAGAAACATGATTACCATCAGCCAAATTAGAATTCAGCACGATTTCTTCTAAGAAGGCTCCAAGTTTATTTTAGCTTATTACACAGTGGGTTTTTCATTTGTAAAGAAGTTAAGCCCTTTAATGTGCAAATCACTGGGAAGTCGGTTGTTGTTCCAGCCAGGTTTGCCCAGCGGTGAAAACCACTCCTGAAACCAGGTGGGGAGCCCGTGTGTGCGGTAGCGCTTGAGGGTGGAGGGGAACCATTTCTGAAGTGAGGACTTAACAAAATATAATCCCAGCTTCACGGCCTGTTCACACGAGAAACCAAAGCTTATTTAACTGCAGGCAACAGGAGTTTCACGCTGTCAGCACCAACGGTCTAAAACCCCAAACTAGTACCTAAACGTGAAGGGCCAAAACTAACCACCTGGAGGGCATCAGTTAAACTTCAGCTTCTCTTTTCAAATACGGTGAATCAAGCATTGTGTCTTTTTCATAGGACGTTCCCAGTATCCTGTAAAAATGAGGTGGCTCCTAGCAACTTTTCCCGAAAGCTCTGCTTGACAGGATACATCATTTTCACGTGTTGCAGGAGAGCCACTTAGACATGCTTGTTGAGATGGAGAAAAATATGAAATTGAAACTCGTGTAAGAAAACTGGGGGACGGTGGGGGGTTCCCCTCTCTCCTATTTGTTAAAAACTAATTTAACCCTGGCAAGTGTGGCTCAGTTGGTTGGGCCAATAGGCAGTGGGTTTGCTTTCTGCTCAGGGTGCATGCCCAGGTTTTGGTTTGATCCCTGTCAGGGTGTGTGCCAGGCAACGGATTAATGTTTCTCTCTCTCTCCCCCCCTTCCTCTCTCTAAAAAAAATCAATAAAACCTTTCTTAAAAAGCCATATCTTTAAAAAATTAATATAAATTTAAGCCCTCAAATGTTATGTGTTCATATTAAAAATAAATGCACTAAAAATCATGGCTATTTGAAGCAGTAAAGGGACGGAGACAGAAAGTAGTTCAATCCATTTTATAGTTGAAACAGGCTCAGAGTTTAAGTGACTTGCCCAATGCGTATGGGGGAAGGGAGAAACTAAAGATCTTGACTATATCCCACATTCTCAAAGAAACTAGGAAACAACTAAAACACAGGTAGTGTCTACATACATTGCTCTGACAAGAGGGAATTTTAATCACCACCCTCCAGCGCCTGTTACGAGCTGTCAAATCCCCATCTGATTTAAATTTGTCCTTCAGCCACTGCCACAGCATTGTTAAAGGCAGATATGCTTGTTTTGAGTGCCAGCTCCAGCTTAGCAAAGGAGCCAGTTCCACCCACTTAGACTTCAATACCATAGATAACCTGACATCTTGCTCTGGCACTGTTTTCCATCCATATTATTTAAATACTAGGGGCCCAGTGCATGAATTCATGCACTTTGAAAGGAACTGTGGGCCGTGAGGCTGCAGTGGGCACAGGGGCGGGTCTCAGCCCATCCTCCGTGCCCCAGCCCGGCCCTTCCCACTGCAGCCCCAGTCCCGTCTGCTGGCAGCCCTGCTGCTGCCACTGCCGCTCACACCCACTGACAGCGTGGAGTAATTGGGCCTGGCGCCAGCTGTCCCAATTGCCCCTCAGGAGCAGGGGGAGGTGGAGAAGCCCTCAGGGGCAATCAGGGCCAGCAGCTGCCGCTCGCACCTGCTGATAGCACCAAGTGATCGGGACCGGTGCTGGGCACCGGCAGCGGGAGTGAGCGCCAGGCAGGACCATGGCGTGTGGGAGCAAAGAATTTTCAGTAACTACCAGAGGTTCGGCCCGATGACAGCAACTGGTGCCCCACCTTGGTCTGGCGCCCCCGCTCACCTGCTCCACCATCCCACCGCGGCCAACACCTGCCATGTTCCGCGCTCTGTCACCTGCTGCCTACGCCTGCCATTGTCTGCGTGTGCCCCCTGGTGGTCAGAGCACATCATAGCGACTGGTTGTTCGGTTGTTCTGCTGTTCGGTCTATTTGCATATTAGGGTTTTATATATATATATAGACTAGAGGTCCAGTGCACAAAATTCGTGCACCTGGGGGGGGGGGGTCCCTCAGCCCAGCCTGCGCCCTCTCGCAGTCTGGGAGCCTTGGGGGATGTCTGACTGATGGCTTAGGCCGGCTCCCCATGGAGAGTGGGCCTAAGCCGTCAGTCGGACATACTTAGCATTGCTGCGGAAGCAGGAGAGGCTCCCGCCACTGCTGCTGTGCTTGCCAGCCTTGAGCCTGGCTTCTGGCTGAGCGGTACTCCCCCTGTGGGAGTGCACTGACTACCAGGGGGCAGCTCCTGCGTTTAGCATCTGTCTCCTGGTGGTCAGTGCGCATCATAGCGACCAGTCATTCCACCATTCGGTCGATTTGCATATTAGCCTCTTATTATATAGGATATTTTTATTGATTTCAGAGAGGGAGAGGGAGAAATAGAAACATCAATGATGAATCATTGATTGGCTGCCTCCTGCATGTTTCCTACTGGGGATCAAGCTGGCAACCAGGGCATGTGCCCTGACTGGGAATTGAACCATGACCTCCTAGGTCAGTGGTCAGCAAACTGCAGCTTTCGAGCCACATGCGGCTCTTTGGCCTCTTGAGTGTGGCCACGAAGTTTCAATTGCACTGTACGTGCGCACCCGCATGTGGTATTTTGTGGTGGAAGAGCCACACTCAAGGGGCCGCAATTTGCCGACCACTGTCCTAGGTCAGTGGTTCTCAACCTTCTGGCCCTTTAAATACAGTTCCTCATGTTGTGACCCAACCATAAAATTATTTTCATTGCTACTTCATAACTGTAATGTTGCTACTGTTATGAATTGTAAATATCTGATGCACAGGATGGTCTTAGGCGACCCCTGTGAAAGGGTCATTCGACTGCCAAAGGGGTTGCGACCCACAGGTTGAGAACTGCTGTCCTAGGTCGATGCTCAACCACTGAGCCACGCCAGCTGGCCTCCATCCATATTTAACTTCTCTGCCTGGTCTATTAGGGAGTGAACCAAAGAGGACATCCAATCTGCAGGGAACGAGATGGCTTAAGTTCTTAGCCCCACAAAGCCCAATTTATCAGAGATTAGCAAATACACTAGTTCTTGGATTCTAAAAGAAACAGGAGAAAGATTCCATGTACCATTTAGAAAAACAGGTTGTTTCCATCCAACAGCTAGTTTCCTTTCCTCCTTACTCAGGAGGCTGAACATCGAATGGAATCCTACATGGTCAGTGAATTCACTGTAAACGAAGTCTTGCCTCTATAGAGAAGTTATCTCTATGTAAGCAGACGGCTTACATCTATTTATTGAGCCACATTTTCCAGAGAGAACTAATTTGTCATAAATTTTTTCTTATTGCTCATATGTAAATGTAGAAACATTTACTTTTGGAGCAAAAGCCCAACCTCCCTATGTGACATGACTATAATGTAGGGCAACTAATTTTCAGTGTCTTTTTTTTTTTTTTTTTTTTTAAATATATTTTATTGATTTTTTACAGAGAGGAAGGGAGAGAGAGATAGAGAGTTAGAAACATCAGTGTGTTCCAGTAACAAAATTATTTGCTTGCTTAGCATATAAACATTTAATGCATTAAAAACACTGAGACATGCCCTTGACCGGAATCAAACCTGGGACCTTTCAGTCCGCAGGCCGACGCTCTATCCACTGAGCCAAACCGGTGCAACTAATTTTCAGTGTCTTGTACAAATGAACTTGCTAGTGCAGCAGTTGGGTGAGATAGGACTGTGAGTATGCACTTTTATAATGGCCGAGTGACCACTCCATACTGTCAGTGTGTTCCAGTAACAAAATTATTTGCTTGCTTAGCATATAAACATTTAATGCATTAAAAACACTGAGACTGTTTTCTTTTTCCTTTTATTTATTACATTTGGACCTTTAAGAAACATATACCATCAGATATACCACTATTTAGTAAAAATCTATTCTAGTTTTTAGGAAGCATATGTGTCACAAACCATCTTGTTTCTACTCGCTAAAACTTAACTAAGTTTATCAAAAAGGTAGGCTCTGATCTATGGGATCCTGAGCCTTGAGGTTTTGAATGTTTTGATTATTGTAAAAACAATTTCAAGTGGTTGAACTTAATTCCTAGCTGTTTTCTTCTAGAACGGGCCAATCATTTTGAAGTTATATACTCCCTTGCAAGAATATCCAATTCCTTAAGCTTTGTGATCAACTCTGTCTTTGGAAAACTTGATAAAAAAGTAATTTTTTTTTGTACAATAAGGATGAATTGACCAGAACGTACCCAATATTAATTATAACAAAAAGCAGGACAGTATACATGTGCCATGTTTGCTTTAATGACTATTTCATAAGCTGGTGACTACTCTATGTAGACTATTTCTCGATCAATACGATCCAAGCATAGTTGCAGGTACACTCAACACTTTAACACAACTCTTGGTTATCTGACATTGATTACAAATGAAAAGGGCAAGTGAACAAACATATACTCATACATGATTACGTTTTCAAGAAGCTACCTTTGTGGAAGTACACAGGAAAGGGAACTTTCAGGAAGCTGTTGATGGGGACTGAGAAGATTTAAAGCTATGGCTTTGGTAAGCACCCCAGTGAGCTGTAGGAAGGCATTTGTAAGAGTAGATTCTGCAGCATCAAAGGAAAATTCTCCAAAAATGGGCATTTTCTCAATTAATTTAAATTCTGAGGCTTTCAGCAGTGAAGGGTAGAAACAAGATCTAAGGAAGAGAACCATCATCACAACCACTTAAGAAAGGTGACTATGCCATTTGGCTCATGATGTTATATGGTCCAAAAGCTTTGGGTGGCGTGATATGGACAAGAAAAATATTAGTACACAAACCACATAACACCATTAAAACTCAAAAACATTTTTTTTTCATTTAAAAAAGGATTTAGAATACATAAAACAAGGCAACATTTATTCTTTTTTCTCATCTTCTGGTATGGGATCTGTTGGTGGCTCCTCCACTGTGGCGCTGTTGCTCTCTGAGCCAGTGTTACTGTCACTGGTCCCTTCCTCGGCCATACTGTCCACCCCCTCCTGTCCACTCTCCTTGTCCTCAGGAGTAGATGTGCCTTCTTCACCATTCTGCTGACTTTCTGTTGTTTCTTCAAGGCGTGTCTCCTCTGTAAGCACACATTTGTCATTGTTAGTTCTAAGACAAAAATTTACTCTTTTAATTAGGCTGACAGCCGAGAGCTCCACTGTCCAACATGTGGCTATTAAGCACCTAAAATGAGCTAGTGTGACTGAGAAAATTTCAGCATGTCTGAGATAATTTGGGGTTTAAGAATCTACTTTTTAACTATAAATTTATGAAATCTAAATACAGGTCAAGAAGTATTAGTATTTAAAAATTTAGCTTCAGCCGAAACTGGTTTGGCTCAGTGGATGGAGCGTCGGCCTGCGGACTGAAAGGTCCCGGGTTCGATTCCGGTCAAGGGCATGTACCTGGGTTGCGGGCACATCCCCAGTGGGAGATGTGCGGGAGGCAGCTGATCGATGTTTCTCTCTCATCTATGTTTCTAATTCTCTATCTCTCTCCCTTCCTCTCTGTAAAAAATCAATAAAAAAAAAAAAATTTAGCTTCAAATTTAGATGTGCTGTAAGTACAAAATACACATCAGATTCCAAAGACTTTATGAAAAAAGAATGTAAGAAATGAATACTTCAATACTCCAAAAAAAATGATTACATGTGCACAGGATGTAAAGTATAGCATGCAGAATACAGTCAATAATAACTGTGTATGGTATCAGGTGAGTACCAGACTTCTCAGGGGAAACATTTTATAAATTATATGTCTATATACTGGAAGCTAATATAAAATAATATTGAATGTCAACTGTAATTGAAAAGAGAAGTTAATTACATGTTGAAATGATATTGTCTAGGATATACTTGGTGAATTAAATATACGTTTAAAATTAATGTCACTTGTTTTGCTTTACTTTGAAAAACTGTTAGTGAAAATGTAGTCACACAGTGACTTACATGTATTTCTACTGGACAATGCTGTCATGGAGTGCTTTGTATTTAAGGAGTAAGAAAGTGCGTGTGGAAATGATATAAGGTCAGTATTTTAGGTATCTCATTAATAGTCATGTTGGGCTGTTTTCTGTAAGAAATTAAGAGCATGAGGTTTTTGTTCTAATAGGCTCGATTTTCTTCATTTTTTTTCCATTAGGCTAGAAGGATAAAAATCTGAGTGAAGACCTACAGGCATGTTCTATTCATAGATGACAAAACAGAGGCAAAGGGCAGAGTGTTTCATTTAGTTGCAAAATGAGCAAAGAACCATATCACACTCTAGCTCTCAAACTCTTGCATTAACCACAAAAATATGCCCAAGCTCAAATTTTGTTAAGATAAAAAACATGTTCACACAAAACAGAAGAAGGCTCAAATAATGAAACTTAAAAAAATATGACTATCTGAAATGTTAATCTGCTGAATTTTATTTTGTAGAAATATCTGGTAACAACGTTTACATTCCATTAAATGTTTTCCAGATGTCAAATCGGAAGTCGTCAGTTGAATACTAAGCATGATTACTACCCTTCCCACTTCTTATGATGGTCCCGGAGACTTTTGGCTGTGTTTCCCATAATACTTTTGCTTAGTCTTGTTTACATAGTACATTGGTCAGGGCTAAAACTGTACCAGAAGGTAAGGTAATCTCAAAATTTCAAATAATAACCAATTTAATCAGTATTATATAAGTTTTGCATGGCATTTTTTTTTGTGCCTTGAGGAATGCTTTCAGTCAGAAATTCTGAGTACACCTGGAAGTAGGAATTTTCCAGGGTGGGGTCAACAAACTTTTCTGTAAAGGCTACGTAGGAAATATTTTAGGTTATGTGGGCTATAGGTAGTCTTTGTTGCAACCATTCAACTATATGTTGTGGCCCAAAGTAGTTACAGACAGTATGTAAACAAATGGGTGTAACTGTATTCCAACAAAACTTTGTTTAAAAGCAGGTGGCAGGCAGGATATGTCCCTGTCCTAGGGCACCAATAATGATTTATCTTAACAGCAATGACCACATCTTATTTAAATAATTTTAGCAACAAAGGTTCAAATACTGAGTGCCAATACCATGTCAAACCCAATACTGAATGATTTTATCCGTTAGAACTCACTGAGGCAGGTGCTAGAATACTTACAAATGAAGGAACGGCGATTAAGTAACTATCCAAAGGCATAGTGCTAGCATGTGGTAAAGCAGTGTTAGACCCTGATCTGACTCCAGGGCAGTCTCCTTAACCATCACACTTTATATTCTCAAGGTGGAAAACAACTTGACTCAGTCTGGGGAAATAACCAAGACCTCAAAGAGCAAGACTAAAGATAACATACCACTGCTGTTAACATGTTACATGAATCTACTTTTAGAAATTAAGAAATGGGTAGGTCATATAAAGCATAACCAAAGAGGTAGCATAACCAAAGAGGTAGCAGGGACACAGTGACCTCTGAAAAGTACTGAGAAAGAGAAATAAAGATTAAAGAGCTGTAAAACCCAACATTGACACTGGTGTCCCCTGGGGGCTTACCTGTCTCCATTGGAATATTCTCTGCTTCTTTCTTTTCTTCGGTCTTATTAGTGGCTTGTTCTTCCTCAGGAACAATGCTGCTCTGACTGCGTTCAGCTTGCTCTGCTGCCTCCTTCTCCCTTTCCTCCTGCCTTTTGCGAGCCTGTTCCTCTGCCTGGGCAATTTCAGCTGCAATTTTTTCCATATCCACTTCTATTTTTAAACCACACAACTAGTCAGAAAAAAACCAACACAAAAAAATCTTAGTAATGTTCTTTTCTTACAATCTCTCAACCAGAAAAAATTACTTCAAAAATGGGTTTTATTGGCTATAAACTATATGTATATGGGAGGAAAAATCATGGCTCTAGGTCTTCTCTGAGACTCTTGTGTCTATAGGAGAAGAAAGTTGCAGCGCCATGTAACATCAAATATTACAAAATAGTTGGCGAGGCAATACTGAAAGTACTGGATTATATATAAAGTTTCCATTTTATATTTTAGGCTACCAAACACTAGATTTACCTGTTTTAATACAAAGTGCAAACTGTGAACTACATCTAATAAGGACATTTGATAAATAAATTTCAAAAAAATGAAAATAATTCATGCTTGGGTGAGAGTTTAAATTAAAACATCAGAGGATTCTAGAGTCGATAGGCCTAGTATATGTATGCATACTATATATTTCAAACCTATTACAATTTTGCCAAAAAATGGGAATAATTTCATAAAGCAAAGATCTATTGGTTATAGTGAAGTTACCCTTGTTTCAAAGTAAACAATTTTCAACAAAAACACTATTTTGGAAAAAAGAATGAGAAATGAAAGTGATAAGAAGACACAGTGATAAAAGTATAGTTAACATATTAAATGGATACCCTTTTAAGTTCATTGTTAAATGAATCTGTGCTTTCCAGGAATTTCCTCTTCTTTTCCTGGTGTCGCTCCTCTATTTGAAGAAGTTCAGCTTCTAGTTTTCGCTATAAGACATATGATCACGCTTTATAATTGTTTTATAATTACTGCATTACTTTCTTTAAAGCAAATGTCAAATAGAAAACATGTCTCATTTTTTCAATAGTCCACATTTTCTTACAATGTAACAAATGTCCTGAATTGTTTTTTTTTTTTTTAAATATTTTTATTGATTTCAGAGAGGAAGGGAGAGGGAGAGAGAGATACGAGATAGAAACATCAATGATGAGAGAGAATCATTGACTGGATGCCTCCTGTATGCCTCCCACAAGCCTGCAACCCGGGCATGTGCCCTTGACCAGAATCGAACCCGAGATCCTTCAGTCCACAGGCCGACGCTCTATATCCATTGAGCCAAACTATCTAGGGCCTGAATTCTTAAATCATTTATTACACAACTGTAATAAATGATTTTAAGCTAAATGTAGCAACTTATTTTAAGCTAAGGTTTTAAAATAAAAGTAAAATGTAGCACAGAGGAATCACTATGAATAGTAAGTATGTGATGTTAAATATTGTTTCAGGCCTGAGCAATTTCAGAATATTGAGTAAAGCAGTAAAAGGTTGGTAGGATGTCTCAAAATTCTCAATGGATAAACTTTCCATTACAGGACTCTATGTTACAGTTTTAAGGATAAATGTATTAAATCTGTGGGAAAGGTCCACTCCCTCAAGCCTCTTCCTGAGTCAGGAACAGGTTAGATCAGCGGTTCTCAACCTGTCGGTAGCGACCCCTTTGGCGGTCGAACGACCCTTTCACAGGGGTCGCCTAAGACCATCCTGCATATCAGATATTTACATTACGATTCATAACAGTAGCAACATTACAGTTATGAAGTAGCAACAAAAATAATTTTATGGTTGGGTCACAACATGAGGAACTGTATTTAAAGGGCCAGAAGGTTGAGAACCACTGGGTTAGATTGAACACAGACATATTTCACAGGCGCACTGATGCATTATATAGAACCAGGTCACCTGGGATCTGTGGCATAAGCCCATTTTATTATAACAAATGTTTTGTGACTCTACCTGATGAACCATTAAGGATTGGACCTGTCGTTTGAGGACCTGCATTCTAGCTGTTGTGACAACCGACCGAACGTCTGGCACCACACTTTCACTAAGGATTTCACTGATGAGGCGGTGGTTCCTCTGGAAACGGGCGGTGGCTGTATGCTTCATTGAAAAGCCATCATCATAATCTGGAATGAGATGTTCTGAAAATTAGGTCACCAGTAACCATAAACAGGGGAGTGTAACAATGTACACACTTAATTACCAAGGAGCATGGCTCTCACAAGTGGGTCTAAAGGCCACCATGGGAACCCTGGGGCAGTCACTTGATAAAAACCATACAGGACATGCTTTGCTCACTGGCGAAGGTATTGGTTTTTCTCACAAAATCTTTAAGAGATGATACATGTCAGAGAAAGATTTGGCTGAAACACAAGTGAGATATAAGCACATGTCTTTAGCCTGGAAATCAATGTGAAGTCTGCACGTGACAGCAAAACCAAAATTCTGCCAGTGTTTCACGCTCTTGGTAGTACCTGTCTTTTCTTATGAGCAGCTTTAAGACCCTATCTTAAACTTAAAAAACATAATGGGCAGAAGTTTGAGAAGCAGAGAAAAGGAACCTTTCTTAAAGACTGTTCCTGAGTGATCCCTTCATTCTGTCTCAATATTCATGCTGTTACTTTCGCCCAGTGAAAACCATTTTCTATTTATGGCTTCTACATTGCTAGCCTTTATTTCCTCTTATACTGAGCCCCATCCTTCTGATTATTTGTAGACTGGATATTCTCCTACCTTTTTTAGGTCTGCATGCTTTTTTTGCATTAACCATTCACTCTGAGCAATTAAGGTCCATGTAAGCTAGTAGAGCTTTAGCACTCCTCATTCTGTTTAACACTTGATAGTTTCTATTCCATATGCTATTCATTATACTTATATCCTATTCTGTACTTATGAGAATATCTGCCAATATCCCAATCTATTCTTTTAAAATAGCATTTTTGCTTTTCTTTTAAGTATATCAGTTTATTTGTCTTTAGGTGGTATTATTGCTTCCTCTCTCAATGGTGTATCTTCTTTAAAGTTCTTACAAGCATTGTTACCACTACTTTAAAATGGGGTCTTAAATTATTCTGATGTTTTCTGTTGCTTGTAGTTAGAAATTCCAACCTTTTCCATATCACAGCAGCACACAGAGAAAATATTATTTGTACAAGATGCCTGCTATGTGGACGAATATGCCCACAGCTAGAGGTGGCTAGCTCTGGGGCTCCTTACAGCTGCAGACTCTGCATGGCTGCACACGGCCAGGGGCGCAATCTGTAGACCTGCAAACTATTCATGAAATGGCAACGAGGAAGCTGATCTGTGTGTGTGTGTGTGTGTGTGTGTGTGTGTGTTATCATGAGCTACATTTATAAATTCTAGTTGGATTTCTCACTTAACTGGGAAAGAAATTTCATAGTGCTTTTTTCCCACTCATTAACTTTCTCTCTTGGGAGTCCTTAATTCAGGACTTGGGGAACCAATAAGAAAACAGGATGTAACCAGAAGGCATTTTCTTTTTAAAAGCAGTTGAGGCAAAATTCTGATTATGGCTCAAAAACCTTTCGGGCATTCTGAGTACAAAGATTTGGATAAATGATAGTTTTTGCTATTTTCTGCACTAAGAAGGGTATTTCCTTGTCTTGTGGGAAATTCACATACAAATCTTACAAAAAACAGTTAATCAAAATAACGAAATGGTACTTAAATTATGCTTTGTTTTCCATTTAGGATGGGAAGTAAAAACTTAAAAGATTTGTCTTATTTTAATTCTCAGAGAAAGCATAAACAAAACCCCACTTTGTTTTTATTATTATTTTTTACCATCCGGATCTTCAGCAGGCTGGATGCTCATGTAAGGTTCTCCTTTCTCCATGCGAGACTGCCTCTGTCGACTTTCTTCCTCTAAAGCGGCTTCGGCGCGACTTTTTGCATTTATGTAAGCGAGGTATGCGGGGGAGTTATGGTAGGCCTTCATAGACTCATTGTACTCTATCTGAAATGCAAATGTTTTTCAGTTTTATAAAGAACATTTTGCAGGTTATAATGAACACCTATATTATCTCACAGGAATATCCAAAGACACCATAATTATCTCCTTTTTACAGATCCGAAATCTGAAGCCTAAGAAATTAGGTGACTTGATCAAGGCAGACAAAGCCGCAGTGCAGCCTCAGCTGTCCAACTAGATCTTATGCTTCTTTTCTAAATAATAAGCAAGTGTTCATGCCCTTCCCACTGTATCCATCCCACTGCAGTCCCAACTCTACCTTTTCTGCTTCGTATTCGTTTAAATATTCTTGTTTTTCTTCATCAGTGAGATCTCGCCACATGCCACCAATAATCTTGCCAATCTCCCACAACTTTAGGTCAGGGTTGGAAGCCTTTACTTGGTCCCAGACCTTAAAAAGGAAACAGTTGAAATGTCAGTATTGATGCCTAGAAATGCAGACCTTTAAAAATACTTTTTAATATGAACATTTAAAAATATAAACAAGAGCAGAGGGAACAGAATCAAGTCTACATGTTCTCATTAACCTGCTGTAACAATTACCAACAGTAGGCCAATCTCATTTCCTCTACAGTCTGACGGATTGCTTTAATGCAGATCTCAGACATCAACAATCACTACAGATACTGAAGAGAAGCTAATGCAGTAACATAGTCTGTGTCTAAGAGTTCACAAAAATCCAGAAGTGGTTAATCTGCACAATGCAATGTATCATCAAATACATATATAATTATGACCAAAAATAAAAAAATTCTAAATAGTGATGGAAATAGCTAAATGCTCATCTTTAATAAAGATATTATTGGCTGTATTTATTAAGAGTAATGTAGATTCATCACAAACAAAAAAAGAGGGAAAATTAAAGGTAGTATAAAGAAAATAAAAATGATCATAGCTTACTATTTAGAGATAACTATGTCTTTTGGCTTTTTTCTTCCTTCATATTAGCATGTAGTTGCTATTATTTTTATAAAAATAAGATACTAATACATACAGTAGTCTTATATCCCTTTTTTCATTCAAGATTTTTCTAATGTCATTAAGTATTCTCCAAAAGACTATATAACACTGGCTATATAACACGGTCTTAACGATTTCAACAGTGTATTTGATCATGTTCTTCTTGTTGGATTTGAGCCCTGGAACTTTAAAATCAGAACTAATTTCTTTTAACAACTGCAATTCTTTATCCTTTCCTCTGACTGCACAGAAAAGCTGGCTAAGCCAATCCGAAATTTGATGGGAAGCAAAGACAGCAGTGCCCACTCCTCGCTCCTCAGCACCTACCTTTCTGCTGTACCTCATGTAGGGCATCAGCGGCTTATCTGGAGGCTTTGGGGGTTTTGGAATCGTAATACCAGAGGATGCCTACAAAAGAGTTAAAAACATTCATTATTCAATTGCAAGAAGTTCACCCGTAAAATGAAAAGAGAGTGCCTTAAAAAATTCTAATGCGCCTTTCTTCTACTCGTCCATGGATACAAGATTCTTATATTTTCTCCACTGAAAATAGCTATCACTGCAAATTCAGAAATGTTCACATCAAAAGAAAATGAAGAAAATGACTTTACGCACATAATTTTAAAATATTTTACATAGCAGTTCATTGCTACTGCTTTGACAACCTGGCTGTAAGAACAAATAAATTATTACATAACAATCCATACATCAAAAATATATGGTCAAATAGCAAATGTCCCACATTCAAATGTCCCACATTCAGGACTTTACCTGGCACCCTTTTATTTTGCTTAATTTACCATTACATATACAGTCAACACTTGATGAATGCCTTCAGCACTTAGCCACACTCACACTGTCTACAGGGCACTTTGTATCTATCTATCTATCTATTATTTCAGAATGCACCCCTACATAAACAACACTACCACCACAAAAACTACTTTCGAAATTCAAAAACAGGCAACAAAAAACTTCATCTCCTTTATTACAACTATTACAACTAGACATTTTAAGTTCTATATTTAGTGGTTTTCTATAAAGGAGATCAAGAAGTGTGAAATAAAGTCATGCCTTTTTTATCCTTAGTGTAGGGGCAAACAAGTTTACCGGGAACAGAGAAATGGCAGACATGGGCCATTATAGAATATCAAGAAACTCCACTTGATTAAAAAAGAAAGAGAAAGATAAAAGATTGGTTCTTTTTATGGGCAAGAGATACCAGATAACTTCTAGTGGGCACCCCACATAACTCCAATCCAAGAATGCCCATTTCTGAACTAAGTCTCATCTTAATATATATGACTCTATTTGCTTAAGGACTCAGAATAAAACCATGGCTGAATTACTTTTATTTCCCCCCAATTTTTAGAAGACCCCCAATATTGATTCTTGCCAGGCAGGGGGTAAGAAGTGCTGACTTACTCTAATTATCAAGACAGAGATTGGCACATCCTTGTAAGAAAACTAGTGACATTTGGTTCCCTTGCTTTTCTGTTGTTGCTGTGACAAAACCCTAGGGAAAACTCCATTCTGGGCTAGGACCTCAAAAACAACTTTATTTTTCATCCATGGGCTCAGAGATTAGCATGTTTGCACCTTACTCCACTGCTTTCAATCAATGCTTCCTTTCACTATGGGGGTCTCCTTCACCCCTATACGCTTTTCAGTAATGGTTTCTTCATACACAAAATTATTAGAAGGCATTTCACCTTTGAAGCAGTATTTCTTCTCTTCTCACTCTTCATATACATTCTTACCACATCTCATGCTGGTGCCCATGCAGACAGACCTTGCTTTTAGCCACAGTGGGCAATGGAAGGAGGTGAGCCTTGGGGATGGAAACTGTCAACAGTGGTGGTATGAAGAGTAAGGGAAGATCTGTCTCAGGGTCTGTAGGAGTTCTTTCAAGGAGGGAAGGGAGTAGGGAGGAATTCCTACAAAGCTAATCTTATATCATAAAATCAGAGCAAGACATCTGAGTATTCATGCATGAAGTTATTAAAAAGCATTTCCATTTCCAACTCATAGCCAACACAAATCCTCAGAATTTCATGAAGTAGGTTACAAATAAAATTGAAATTGTGCCAATAATTGAATTTGGTAGGTCATTGTTAACAATTTTTTTTAAAAAAGAGGTAAAGAATTCTAAAATGTCTATGCTTAAATATGTTGAATTAAAACACTTAAAAGATAAGTTATAGTAATATTTGCTCGTGGATATTTTTCAAAGAACTGCATTTATAACATTAATGGGTTTGCCTATTTAGCTTCCTTTCTCCCAAAGGTACCCAAATCGCTCACATACTGAGTCCCTATTTTTATTACATTGACCAATTTACAAATGCAAACGAAAAAAAATCGAAAACATTAACAAAGTTAAATTCTAGCTGATTTTGAGGATACTGAAGATTTGTATCATTAAACACCCAGTCATTCACCATCTCAGACAGACATTGTTCTATAATGTCTCAATGTCCAGTGGTTATGCTTTTTTTAAAGCTTTTTCCTTGCTGTTACCATGAAATCCCTCTCTAGCAGCAACTCTCCCTCTTTCCAGTTTTCTGCTTCTAACTGGCAATGCATTGGGGGAAAACAAGTAACTATGCTTGTTAAAACGTGCTTACATAAGAGTAAGGTCCTGGGATCTCCTACACAAAAAGTCCATGATCCTGTGAAATTTATTTTGGCTACTCAAGAGTTTGTTGTTGTTTCTTTCCAATTGTCGGCTGTTTCTCTGGTAGAATCTTATTTAAGGAGGGAAGAACCCTTTTATCCAAATCTACCCTGAAGCTAATGCCCACTTTAATGTTGTGGTCCCAACACACCCAAGGAGGAGTGGGGAGAATCTTATTTAAGGGTTTTCTCCTGGGATAGAATTTCCACTGAAGTACAGAAATAAGTTGTTTTTAACATTTTATCGCAATCTGTTTTCCACACTGTACTTAAGAGAAATTAATCATCACCCGAATGAAGACCTGACTAGGAGTGATTTCCATCTCATAGCTATCACAAGCACTCCAAAAGGTTTCAACATGCTATACAGTTATTGTCTGAAAACTATTCAAGTGTACAGGAGCCTACAGGGAGCTACTCAATAGGGATTCACAGGATCATTCCTTCAAATCACTGACTTAAGGCGATTTTCAGGCAATAAAGCCAAATAAGACACCCCCCAAATTCGGCCAAAGTAATACATAGTTGGGTCAACTTAAAAATAAAACACTTTAATAATGGACAAAATCAGATTTACTGAGCCCTAACATGGCTTAAATTAGATATGTAAAAAAGGTGGTGTAAAACTTTAGGCATAACTAATTTTCTTGAGGATGATTCAATGACCTAAGACAGAGGTCACTAAAAGTTGAAGGGGCTGGAACGAACACAGGCTAAAAGCCTTCATATTTTCTAGGCCGTTAGGTTGAGTCTGAACAGCAGTTTAATTATAATTTAATTTGATATTGAGAGAACAATAATACAAAGAAAACAACTACAAAGAATCCAAACACCAAATTTTCCACGCCCAAGAACCCTTTTATCCAAATCTACCCTGAAGCTAATGCCCACTTTAATGTTGTGGTCCCAACACACCCAAGGAGGAGTGGGGAGAAATAGGTAATTTATCCAGGTTCCAAGACAGAGAGCACCCTTGCCTTTTCCTAGTAAGTCTCCATTAAAGGATCTCATTTTATTAAGAGAATTCTCACAGATAGGTCCCAGTTAAGAACAAAATGCTTACACAAACCAAAATACAAATGATTCTAATATTACAGTTACCACCATTTCTATTTCTATTCCATTAACATAGATAATCAAGAGCTGACTGTATAGAGCAATTAAAATGCAATCATTCTTGTTTACTTGCTCATGAGTAATTTTCTGCATTAACATGAATGGTCCAAAATTGATTCTGTTCCTTGTTTAATTTAAAATGTTCTTTTATCATTTGATAACCTTGCCACCCATTACACTGATGAAACAACACATTTAGGCCAGAAAAAAACACGTATTGATGCACATAAAATTTGTATGCATTGTGAAATGCATACACACACACACACTTTGTCAGAATTCTTTTCAGATACCATGAAATATGCATGGCACATAAAACTTGATATGCTTATGAAGTACGAATTATGCAGAAACAATGAAAATTTTAGACAAACAAAACCTATCAAGTTAAGCAATATGCTTACCAAGATAGTCTGATAGTAACAAGCTTTTTGCTCTAGCTTGACTACAGGGTGAGAGGGCTTTTTGAATTCACAGAGTTGAATTATTTATGAATACAGCAAACAAAAACCAGGTAGAGAAGTTTACAGCCATTCTGGGTGGTATAAATTCTCACCAATACCATAATCCAATGTATGCAGATATTTGGCTTTTGGATTCAATTTATTTTTGATAAATCCTTTTTACAGCTATTTTTTTTCTTTGGTACCTAAACTTCCTTGAATGGAGTTTAAGATGATTCTAAAATAAAAAGTCACCCAATTTTGATTATTTTAGATTTATAATTTACTTGACTTTTATATTTATTTTTTCTTGGATTGATCAGTTAAATGAAACATCTTCAGTTTCAGAAATCATATCCCTTATCCTAAGGATTGTAAGCACACTTCTAGTTGTAGATATCTAGTCTGTAGGTACTTCAACTTAATTTCATTCAACTTTTATTCTGCAATTCTTTGATGTGACACAAAAATCTTTTTCTCTTTTTAACTGAAGACAAATGAATCTCCGAAGGTCAACTATTAAATCCAAAAGACAAATAATTATGTGTAGCAATTCAAACTAGTAGGCCAGCCAAAAAAAGCCAGGTCTGTAAGCCCAGCATTTACTAAGAAACTTGAGTTCTTGAGCCTAATGCCAGTTACCTTAAATGAAAAATAACGCTTCAGCTCAACTAGAGTATCTTAACCATAAGAACTTCTAGGTTTGTCTACACATAGTACAAGCAGTAAGTGCCCAAGGTTTTATCTCTACCAACCATCAAAAAGAATGAAGTTTTTTCTTCTACATATCCAGATCTCACTATATATATATTTTTTCAGTGTAAGATCATACAACAAATGTTCAAAATAGTCGAAAAGCCAGGTTCAAAAAATTTAATGGCTGTGCTGATGATTCACAAGGACCTAACTCTGAAGGCATTTCTGGTCAATTCCAGTTGTTTGCCGGATGCTGTAATAGTTGATTCTCCTACCGTGACCCGGCTGTTGGTGCCCGGGTTCCCTCCCAGCCTGTAGTTGTTGTAGGCGAGATGACTGTATGGATTGTATCCCACAAACCCTGGTGTGCTGGGCATTTGCTGATGGAAACAAATGAGACAAAAACACGAATGAGAAATGAGCTCAAACGAGGAAAACACAGAAATGAAAAATGATCTGCATATGACATGCAAAAGCAACCTGGATTTAAACAAGCAATGATGTGTTGTAGTTGTTTTTTCTTTCATTGAGAAACCAGTCTGCAAGTGTGTGTTTTTTTCTCTTTCTCTCTCTTTGCAGGGGCCAGCAGTGTTTGTGTGAATTTGAATGTGTGCTTGCATTTTTGGGATAAGCAATACAGTGAAGTGTCTCAAACATTCAGATTACTTTATGGTAAATAGTATGATATAACAACTTAGCAATATATGTCTGAGAGGAAAGCTTGAAATGTGGTAAACTACAAGTGTGAGAACACTTTACATGCAAAACAAAACATGATTTATTTGACAGTTATGTGGATGCTGCCAATGTATTTGTCTACTAAAAACAAAAACAAGAAATGGACTGCTTTCAAAGACAGTTTTAAATCATTTTATATATGTGAGAAATGAGAAGAGACTCAAATCAGGAAGTCAGAAGTTGTCAATAGAAAAGAACATATGTGAGATTCAATGGATGTCACATACATGATTTCAAAACAAAGACTTGTAAGAAATGCATGGATTTCATTCTGGGGTATTGTCTGATCTTTTTAACCCAGCCATTGTTTTATAGGCTTTCTTTTCCTTCTCTTCTTTGATCCATCTTCCGTAAGTCAATCATGGATAATTTCTGCATTTAGTTAATGTGAACTATTTTTCTAGTTGACAGACTTGAACTCTCTCTCTTTAAAAATAAATATAGTTTCCTGATAGCTCTAGTCCTTTCAAAAACACAATTACTCGCTGCAGCAACAGAATTCTTGGCTTTTGTGAATTATGTGTTGATGAGATTACAAATGGGCTCTTATATAGCAGTCCCCTTGTGGTTAATATAATGACATCCAATGTTAATGAGATCAAGATATAATACATAAAAAGAATATAGCAAAGAGACCAAAAGTAGAGTATTTTCCCTAATGAAATTCAATAAAAACAAGTGACAGTAATTTCATTTTAACATGCAATTAACAGTCTTGAATTCTATGATGTAAAATACACTTAACACATTCCAACTAAACTGTAACTGTTATAAAATAAACACAATTTTCTAAAACATGCCGCTGCACATATCCTTAGTCTCTGAAAGATATTCAAGCATTTGATACTCTTTAAAAGAGAACTGATCAATTTCTAATCTATGAAGTTATAGAAGACGCAAATTAAGCTTATTAAAGTAGGCAAAACAGATGAAGTATCAAAGGCACAAAAGAAGTGTATATTACTTAGAGTGGTACATCTGGGTGGTGGAGGTGGTGATGATGATTGTGATGGTGGTGGTTGAAATAATGGGAAAAAAAAGGAAGGAGGATAACTCATTTAATATCCTTTCTGTTGGATGTCCTAATCCCTAGTCTTCTGTATTTATGTGTCAATGTGAAGCTATAATGGTACAGAAATATGGCTAAAGAAAGGCAAAAATAAAAAATCCCTTTCTATATTTGAGAAGTCATAAGTGAACACTTGGTTTTGGACTATTTTTATTATCTCAAAAAATCAAGTGTGTGTTCCATTTACTATACACTGCAGAGGCAGTATTTATATAAAAATGACACCTTCAAAAGTTGCATAAAAAATGAGACACTTCAAAATTGAGGCAACAATGTAAGAAAATTAAGTAGGGGAGATAAAAAAAAAATTGAACCTAAAACATGACAATTATACCAATTCCAAAAATGAAGTACATGGTTAGTTCTTTGAGGTCAGGAATCTCAATTGTTCAACTCCACCTGTATAGCCACTAGCAGAGTGCCAAGGAGATGGTCATAAGATATGTTCTTTGATTTAAGAAAGAAAATAAAGCAAACACAGGACTTTAAGATCTACTGGAAGTAACTTGAGACTATATGTTATAAAAATTGAACTGATTACATGTGGTATAGCATCTCTTTTTAAAAACATCTTACTGAAGAAAACCAAATTGCTGATAAACGTAACTAAAACATTTATCTAAGGGATTAGTAATTAAGAATAGTTATCTAGTGGAGAAAACAAAATTATACAAAGAGGACCTAATTAGTAAACTAGCTTGCAATTTAGGGGGTAGGGGGTTTGAAAGGAGGGCTAACAGCTGTTAAAGAATTGCTTTTGTAGGATATGGTCAAGGTTAATAGTGTTTTGTTTTTTTTTTAAATAAAAAACAACCAGGAATCTATTTCAGCAAGGTCTGAAGAGTTACTGTTAAATTTGTTATATGGATTGGACAATTATTTGACATGCTGACCAAGCTGGATCAGAACTTGCTGGGTGAAAAAACCAGTTCTCAACTATTATTTAGACGCTTTGAAACACATTAAATTCCAAACCAATGATATATGGAGTGGAATAAAATTCAATAGCAGGATCTGACCCACAGATAATAAAATCCTTACTTGAACAGCTTGAAAATAATGATTTACAATGAGTGTTATTATAGAACTGGAAGCTTTATTGTTTGATTTAATATGAAAATTATATATAGACGAGAGAAAAAAATGTAACCAATTTAAGGTTAGGTTTGAAAATAAGAAATGCCAGAATGAGCATTCACTCAATATCAACTTTAAAGACTTTTAATAAGAGATTAACAAGAAAGAAGTGTTAAACTGGTCAGTTATTTCCCATTAAAAAAAAAAAAAGGAAAAAAGAACCGAGCATAGGAGGTTGGCTTTTCGGCAGTATGTTTCTTTAAATGTTGGGGTTGGTTCAAAGTAAGATGCAAAGAGTTATTTTATTTAGTAGGAAGTGCTGGTTTTTTTTTTAGCTGAATTTTTCATCCTATTGCTGTGATGATTGAGTGACCCTTCCTGGAAGACATCTGGGTTTTTGTATCAAGGCCAGACTTGGCTATTACATTAACAAGAAAATTAAAACTTACTGTTGCAGGAGCTGGGGTGGGAGGTGGGGCATAAGATGGTCTTTCTGTTTGAAAGAAAATAAATAACTTCTTGTAAACAACTGAGATATAATACTATGCAACAAAACTACCAATGGTCCTGTTTGAAGAAAAAAAAAATGAGAGTATTTTGGAATTCCCATTTGCTAGGGCATTAGTCTCTTATTTATATAGATTGATAAATATAAAAAAAATGAAACTTACTTGACATTTTGGAAGATTAAGTTCTCAGTTCCTTAAGAATGAATCTGAGACACTAAAATAAAAAAAGGAAAAAAAAGAAAAAAAAAGAGAATCAAAACTCAGCAAGCATGAGAGAATGTTTTCCTAAAGAATAGGGTAGTTTAATTGGTATTTCTTAGTAAAATTACATTATCTTCTAGTAACCAAGCCTTTTGCATATTTAACTAGTTCTTTAGGTCACTGTGTTGATCAGAATTAAAACGACTAAAACAAAAAATTTTCTTATGCTACTGAGCCACCTCTTGGATGGAAAACGTTGTACTGATGCCATGTACACATTTAATCAGACCGATAAAAATATAATGACAATAGAATGTGATACATTATCAGGGCCCACGCTAAGGAGGCCTGCAGATACTGACAGCTCCCACATCAGCAGCAGCTCTCCCTCCCTGTTAGCCTAGCAACGTCTATTAAAATGGAGCAGCATTTTATTCCTGGAGGCAGTGCAAGAGGTAATTGGCATGCGAATGAGCTTTATATTCCCCCTTAGTGGTAAACAGCTTTATAACTGTTGGGAATAAATTTTTTGAAAGAATCTATCAGAAAAAAACACACACCTCTTATTAACCCTTCACAGCCTGTTTCAAAATTACCCCCTTAGTGGAGCTTTCTTGATACATGACCTGGTCAGAATTGCTTCCTCATCTGTATTCCTACCCAATTTACCTAGATCTCTGATACTGTGTATCATATCATATACCTGTTAATGTGGCTAGATTGTGTGCTGCCTGGACGCAGGGACCATCTAATTCATTATTATAGTCCCAGGACCTAGCTCAATTCTTAATAAACTCTGCCCTAGTATTTACCAGCACATGCCTTGGCCGTGCACACGAGCTTGTTCCTGACATCAATATACATCACGCAGTGCAATGTTCACTGTTAGAAAAAAGGCAGATAACTTCTATGGCTACTGGAGTACTTTCCCTCCAACGCTCTGTGCAACAAACATGACTTATTTATTTATTTATTTATTTTTTGGCTTCTATTTTGCATTTTAGGGGAAATTCCCTGGAGCCCGAGGCACAGGAGACCTGGTGTGGAAGGAAACACTGTAGTTTATTTTCTCAATGACCTCAACTGGGTCTCTCACTCTGTCCTTCAGGAACAGGGAGAAACCCCTGCCTCTGTGTATTATTTCCTTCCCGCTCAGGCTCAGGGAGCTGTCAACATTCGGTGGGGGAGCCCTGACAACGACTGCCACGAGCTCCCGGGTATGCAGCCCCCATGGCTGATTCTTTTACTGGTTCTCAACCTTCTGGCCCTTTAAATACAGTTCCTCATGTGGTGACCCAACCATAAAATTATTTTCGTTGCTACTTCATAACTGTCATGTTGCTACTGTTATGGATCGTCATGTAAATATCTGATCTGCAGGATGGTCTCAGGCGACCCCTGTGAAAGGGTCGTTCGACCGCCAAAGGGGTCGCGACCCACAGGTTGAGAACCGCTGTATAATAAGCGATTGCTCTCCGGGCTCCACCAGACATCCTCAGGGCGGGCTGTCCCCCTGCCCGCCGCCGCCGGACAGAAGACACTAGAGAGGTGTTTGCTGAACACCGTCTGGGGGACAGGCTAATTCATTACCCACATTTCATTTTATTGTCACCAACTACCAACAAGACGGGGACTGCTAGTTCTATGTTACCCATGAAACAGTGGGTCTAGGGAACAGGCCTGAAAACACACCGCCAGGAAGTGCCGGGGATGGGTCCCCGACCCAGGCCAGTCTGCCCGTCACCCTGAGCCACAGCGCGAGTCCTCAGGTCGATGCCCGAACCCAAGGGACACCACCTCCCCGGGGGCGGGGGGCGGGGAGCGGTGCCCACGGGCCCGGCTCCCCCGAGGGCTTGCTCTGCGGTCGTTCCCTGGGGGTTGGTTGTGGAGGATGCACGCCCCCCGCAACCCCACGAACGCGGGGTCGGCACGGCTGCTTGGACCCATTTCGCGGGGTCGGCGGCAGGGGCGAGTCTAGCCGCCCAGGAGGGAACCCGAATGGGAAACCCGAAAGGGACTCCCCGCCCCGCCTCGCTAGGCCGCAGGGAGGCCGCTACCAGCCCCCGGCTCCGCCCCGCGGCCAGACCTGAACCCCAGCAACCCCGGGCCCCCGCCGTCCAGCCGCGCCGGGACCCCGCCGCCGGCCTCCTCCCGACCCGCCGGGGCCCGGTCGGGAAACACTCACCCGCGGCAGGAAAGGCGCCCGCAGCTCCGGGCCTCGCTTCCCTTTGTCTCGCGAGCCGCCCCGCCCTTTGGAGGCGAAGAGTCCGCGCTACGTAATTTCCACAGACGACCTCAATTTCTCTGCGTGGCGCAGCCGACCTTTCTTTGGAAAAAGGAGACCTACCTCGCGAGGACGCCCGAGGCTTCGGGGAGTCACGGATTTTTTTTCAGGTCCTGTGTGTGCCGCCGAATCCGCCGAGTTCGGGTGCCGTTCCAGGCGGGCGCCGATTCGTCACGGCGGGAGGCGGAGGGGCGGCCCGCCCGAGAGGCCTGCGTCCCGCGGCCGTGAAGGGGGCGGCGGCGGCGGCGGAGGGGGCGGGACGTGCGAGGCTGCTCCGAGGGCACTGGGAGCCGCGGCCTCGACTCCACGCGCGGGGCCGGAAGACGCCGGGGGTCGCCGCGCAGGAGGCCCCGGAACCACTGCGGCCGCACGGGCCAGGCTCGGGTCGCGCCGGCTCGGCGATCCCCACCCCGCTACCCCGCCGGGTCCTTTTCTCCTCTCGCCGAGGATGGAGGCGCGGCGTGTCCGTCCCCACGGGCGCCTCTCGGGCGGGCTTCCTGCCTTCGCGACACGGGCTTTTCCCGTTTTTCCAAGGTCGAATCTGGTGCCGTTGCCACCGGTTTCGGAGCCGAGGCCCAGCCATGTGGATGCCCTGGCCTCGGTGGGGCGCCCTTGCGGAGTGGAGGTGCCACTGGTCTCGGCCCAACGTCGTCTGGGCTCGTTGGGCTCCCATCGACGGGAATGCCTGCCCCGCGCTTTCAGGTTAAACGCATCTGTCCTTTCGGATCTGGCTCACACGTCTCTTTCTGATGCCCTCCTGGCCCCCCAACCCCCAGTAATCCTTCCTCTCGACGCCACGGCTCTTTGACATCTTGGTTGTAGTCTGTACCTGACCCAAGGCACCCGAGCGCGTTTGTCACCTTTAATGCAGGGCGAGGGGCTTGCAAACAAAGCCCAGTCATCTCATCGGTCATCTGCACGTTGCCAGTGTCTGCCAAGGCTTGGCCCGTGGTTAGATGCTCAGGAAATGTGTGTGGAGGTGCGGCCCCAAGTTCGCTGACGGTGGTCTAGGGTCTAAGTGTGTGAGGGAGACTGGAAAAGGCTTGTAGTGATTTGCACATATACCTTCTTTCAAAATGTTTATTTGCAACATGTCCATGAGTACTGGCAACGTGTGTACATGCTGGCCATACCTTGTAAACACAGAACTAAATTCTGCCTTTGGCACAAACTTTTTTTTTTCTT
Organism: Myotis lucifugus; assembly: GCF_000147115.1. Lineage (NCBI taxonomy): Eukaryota > Metazoa > Chordata > Mammalia > Chiroptera > Vespertilionidae > Myotis > Myotis lucifugus. Next base: position 1,242,869 of record NW_005871377.1, read on the forward strand.
CTGTTGATCATTTGAGTAACGTGTCTGCATATTATTTATTGATATTTGTTTTTTTTGATATTTTTTATTGATTTTTAGGAGAGGAAGGGAGAGGGAGGGAGAAACATCCAATGTGAGAGTGTAATATGGAGAGGAAGCCTCCTTCACCCCCCACAATGGGGATCAGCCCGCAGCCCCAGGATGTGCCCTGACGGGAATGGAACAGGCAACCTTTCCATGTACTGGGTGACACCCAACCGACTGAGCCACACCAGCGAGGGCTATGCATATTATTTAATTACAGTGTAATTTTGGCTCATGTACCATAATGATTCCATTTGACACTTTTAAATAATTTATGCATTTTTGACTCTGGGGAACATTTTTGTACTTTAAAAACTATTATGGTAGAGCCCTGGTCGATTTGGCTTAGTGGATAGAGTGTCTCTCTCTCTCTCTCCCCCTCCTTTCCACTCTCTAAAAACCAATGGAAAAATATCCATGGGTGAGCAGTCCAAATTGAGTAACTCATTGGGAAAAAAAATAACTCTCCTGGAAGCAAACAAAGAATTTAAAAAATTCTCATTACCTGTTGTGTTTTAAATTATTACTTAATTAGAGGCTCAGTGCACGAAATTCATGCATGGGTAGGGTTCCTAGGCCTGGCTGGTGATCAGGGCCAATCGGGGCTTTCCGGCTGCCGGCTGGGGCCTCCCTTCGTTCTGTGCCGCCCCCTGGTAGTCAGCGCACATCATAGCGAGCAGTCGGTCTCCTGGTCAAACTCCCACAGGGACAATTTGCATATTAGGCTCATAGATATATCACTGTCACCAATAATTGTTCTCAGAAATTCTCTCCCAATGACAAGTTCATCCAAATATTTGAGTAGGGCTTTGTCAAATATTTTCACATATATGTTATTTCAGGCAACTGGGAGGTGGGCATTGTTCCCAAGTAACACCTTTCCCTTTGTTTTCAAGTGTGAAAATTGAGGCTGGGAAATGTAAGTAATTCCTTCCTGGTTACATGGATAATTAGTGACAGTGCCAGGGCAGGGATGCTACAATTGTTAGTAATTGGAATTACTCTGTATTTTTTGTATTTTGTTCTAGAAGCATACATTTTAATTATGCCAAAATAATGGAAGAATATTAAATTCTTTTATCTACAAAATGAGGATAACATTCTACATCTTGTAGGATCGTTGTAAGGATTAGTGATTCTGTACAAGCACGCGGAGTGCACTGTGAGGAGCAGAGTAAGCATTTTGTAAATTCTGGTTAACTGTTATACTTGTGGGATTATGGGATTATTTTGTGTTTTTTTTTTATTAGAATATACCATTCTTACTTTTCCTTTTGTTAAAAAACTATAGCCTGGCTGGCATAGCTCAGTGGTTGAGCGGTCACCTATGAACCAGGAAGTCATGGTTAGATTCCTGGTCAGGGTATATGCCCGGATTGCAGGCTCAATCCCCAGTGTAGGGCGTGCAGGGGGCAGCCGATCAATGATTCTCTCTTATCTTTGATGTTGCTACCTCTCTCTCTCTCTCTCTCTCTCTCTCTCTCTCCCTCCCCCCCTTCCTCTCTGAAATCAATAAAAAATATAAATATATTTTAAAAAACTATATAAGAAATTCTCTCTCCGCCATGGTTACAGTTCGTCATTCCCCAAGTGAACTAACCATATTAGAACAATTAAACTCAACACACTGTCTCAAACTCAAACACAATGCAGATTTGGAGTTCATGTTTCAGTTTTATAATTTTTATTATAGTGGTATCATTTACTTTGGTAAATTCATATCCCAATTTAAAATGCCCCAAAGCAAATAAAACTTTGTTATAAATTCAAATACTCTATTTTGAAATATACGTTACACACAATAGCTGCATAGTGGAATTACTATTACAAGCAGTTACATTTATGATGCCCACTATTAAGCTTTACACTGCATATCAATTACACTAGATAAATTCCATTACGATTACTGTTGCTTAGTACAGTAACTTTAGTACAATAGCTTATATGACTGCGTTTTCAAAGCTTTATGAAGTTAGTAGCTTTTAACATTAAATTAAACACTTTTACATATAGGATGTATTTTAGGTTAGATGCTTATGCAAGAATAAGCACTTAACATGCTGTTGTATCCTTGACAACAAAATTATTCCTTTCACTAAATAGAATAAGCAAGACTTAAAGAAATCTGAAGTAATTGAAAGAAAAATTTAACTATATCCCTGTATTATGTTAAAGATTATTTAACATAGCTTTCTTCTGGTTAAAATATACCTTTTTTGTTGTTGAAATAAAGGAGAGAGAGGAAGAGAGAGAGACATACACAGAGAGAGAGGGAGAGACAGAGAGAGAGAGAGGTTTCAGTTGAAAAAGCTGTACTAAAATGCTAACAGCTATAGCCCTTGGATAATTCTTTAGTTGGGATAACAGTATGGTGAGTGATACTCAACATATTTTCTGTTTAGAAAAAAATTAATAGCCTATAAATTTCTAATGTTTAAAACAGGTTTTTTTATTTAAGGTTTTAAAAGAAATATACCTGTATTAAACAAATTAGGTTGTTTAAAAACCTCTGCAACACTACTTACTCATAAATATATTTTCTATCCATATTTATTACACTTGGAACAATTTAAAAACATAAATCCTGCAAATACTCATAGCTTCGATAACAATACTATTGTCTTAATTCACATAAATGATTGCAGGAAATACTTATAAGACTTTATATAATGTTTTACCTAATGCTCACACCAAATACTCCAATTAATCACATTTAACTTTACAGATGGAAAAATTGGGATAGGGAGAGGTTGGATAATGTTCTAGAAACTGTAGTAATCAGCTTTTCATATTTTGTGCAACTGGCCTCTTTTTTTGTTGTTGATAAAGGACAATTTTTAAAGTTCTTTGAATAAAGTAACTCTTCTGGAAATCACATGACTACAAAACACTTTCAGATGAAGGTTAATTTTATTTAATCAAATTAGAATTGGGCTATGTTCTATACTTTGCTCAAAACTGCTCATGGAAAGTAACTGTTATTTTTCTAAGTGTGCAAATGATTGTCTCAAAAGGAACATTTTTGGTTAAGGGAATAGGGAGTCCTCTTTAAAAGTTGTATAATTGTTTTCTTTTTCAATTAGAAAAATCTTTGTAGATATAACCAGTCATAGAAGAGTGATGAATTACTCAGTGTGATTCTTAACATAGTACAATCATATTTAGATAAACCATTCCCTTTTCCTTAGAGTATTCAGGCATTAAGTCACAGATTTTACTAAGCTGCTAATGCTTACCATCTCTGATAAAATTTCAAGGGAACAAAAACGATTATTTGGAGGATAAATAAAATAGAAATCATACTGATTTTCTGATTTTCTGATTTTATTTGCACTTTCCTTTCCAAAAAATATATCCATAGTTAAATGCAGAGAAATTTTGCCCCTTGCCATCCCCCCGCCCACAAAGAGTATCACACATCAATCATAACATTCATACTTCAACTTACATTTGGGACAGAAGGTAGTCAGCGTCGCCCACCTTGGTCCATCCTAATGTCATTTTCAAGTCAAGTCAAATACTGTCTTTGGGTTAATGAGCTGCTGATGGAGGTTTGATAGAGGGAATACTGCATGATCTCCTCATGATAAGCCTGACTTCTATATCTGGTAGATTATCCTGTTTAGTCTGTAAACACCCTTCATCAGTGGCTGCTAAATGAAGGTCAAAGCGAAGAGAAACAGATTTTTTCCTTAACCGAGGGTTATCTTTAAAGAAGGAACCTTCCCATTCTTTAATAACTTCATCCACTTTCTCGGTCCTGAAATGATAAAATAAACCTTTCTATATGAAGACGTACGGATGTATTAAGAAATATGTAATATATATTCCATATGAAAAAGAAATCAAGAAGTTTGAATAATTTATAATTTACATTTTAAGTTTTACAATGTACATCATGATATTTAAAATTTATATACTTTAAAAAATCATATAACTATAATTTCAAGGGATTCTTTAGAACTCTCATGTGTTGCTATATTTTTTAAAAAAATGGTGAATTAAGAAGTGAGCATTCCTTTATCTGAGTTTTCGTTTATATATACTTACTCATGTCAGATTAAAAATCACAGCAAATTAAAATTATGTTTGGAAACATTCAAACAAAGATTACTGAGATTATTTGATTGAAGTTAATTTCTTTACACGTTTATTTTATTTCTTAGTCAGAATTACTTTACTTACTGAATAGTGCCATGAGCTTCAGTGCTCTCCTTCACCATATTTCCATTTAATATTGCCTGTTTGGTCACTGTTTCCACTTTTTCATTCTCACACTTTTGTGGGACTTTTGTTGAAAAAGAGATTTCATTTATAATGGCTGTGAAAAATTTTATTTATGAAATATTAAATTACAATGTTGAAGTATTAATCACAGTCAATTCACATGTTAAAATTTATGTAAATACTGCTTATTTTTGCTATGTTAGAGTGCTCAATTTATTTATAATCCCTACTAATGGCACTTCGCTTTTCAAGTTAAATTACTAATATCAGAAACTCACCTGAAGGTAAAACAAAACCAACTCTAGTTGTAGGTTTTTTTTCTTTTTTTCCTCCTTGGATACAACCATAATATCTGAAATTGGAAAGAATTATATTGTAGGAGCAACAAAATATTAGCAGGTAATGGAAACAGATGCTCACTAATCAGAATGGATAACTGTAGTATAGTCATACAACGGAAATACTATTTAGCAGTGAAAATAAATGAGCTCAGGGTACACTGGATCCTTATGGATGAATCTCCCAAGTATAACATGGAGTGAAAAAAAGAGTACGTTTATAAAGGTTAAAATAATATGCAAAACAATTTCATATTTTGTTTAGGGATACAGACATATTCGTATAATTAGCATCAAATTTGGGAGCCAGGTTAGATTGAGGGAGGAGGATGAGATTGGGGGGATGTGGTTTAGGTGTGGGGGATGGGGAGTGGAACAGACTTCAACAACATTGTATATGTCTCACTGAGCTGGGGGACGTGCATACACGGGAGTTCATTACATCTTTCTTGATACTTTCTTGTATATATTAAATACAGCATAATAAAAATTGTATTACAGGAATATTAAAAACCAAGTTACCAATATTTTGAAGGATTAGGAATTAAATAAATTTCACAACCTTTAATTTTATTTAATAATAAATTGTATGTATATTTACATAATACTATTTTAAGCACTTTACAAACATTAATTTGTTTAATCTTCATAGCAATGCTATGAGGTAGGCAATATTGTTCCCATTTTAGAGATGAGAAAACTGATGCACAGAGAGGTTTAGTAACCTGCCTGGCTTCACTCTGCTAGTAAGTGGTATATTTGAATTTGATTTACGGTTTTCAAAGATTTAGTAAGTGTCAAGACATTATAGGTTAAAGCAGTTTCATCTAGTTTTATAGAAGACTCAGAATTCTGAAGCAAGCAAGAATAAAGGTTTATTTTTAAAGAAGACGTACTTATATACAATGAAATATAACTCAACCATTAAAGTAAAAAAGAATGAAATCTTGCTATCTGCAACATGGATGGATCGAGGGTGTTGTGCTGAGTGAAGTAAGTCAGACAGAGAAAGACAAATGCCATATGATTTCTTATATGTGGAATCTAAAAACCAAAACAAATGATCAAGCAGACCAGAAACAGATCATAGATTCAGAGAACATTTTGATAGATGCCCATGGGAGGGGGTTGGAGGCATGGGATGAAGAAGTACAAACTGGTAGTTCTAGCATAGTCATGGGGATGTAAAGTACAGTGTAGGAAATATAGTCAGTAGTATTGTAATTACTATGCATGATGTCAGATGGTTACTAGATTTATTAGATGATTTAAAAAATTGTATACATGTCTAATCACTGGGTTGTATGTCTGAAACTAATATATGGTATGTTGACTGTACTTGAAAATTTTAAAAAATATATTTAACCAGTTAACTGCCACACACCCAAAACGGAAACCATCCCCACACGCCCTTGGTGCTTATGGCGTACAAAGGGTTAAAAAAAAGACTAGTTTTGTTTTTATGGGAACATGGAAAATTGGAGGTTGTGCTGTGTTCAAAGCCATATGACCCTATAAATGATTGCAGATTCTGAAATTGTGTGAATCAATAAGAATTCCTCTGGTACCTTTTGTTATTGGGACATCTGGAAGTCTTCTAAATCATATACTCCAAACACCATTGCTTCCCCTGGTTGTAATATTTTGGTGTTTGATGTGTGGTGGGAGTGGGCCTTTGTGTGTGTGGGGATGTGGTAGTAATAGTTTTCCAAACTTTCTTTGTGGGTGGTCCGTATAAGGCAATGACTAATTCTAAAAGTTTTGCGTGGCAAGGAGAGTGAGAAAGTTTAGAAAGGTCATTTTTGTATTGATTGGTAATTATTTACATTTACATGTTCTAGTCTTGCTGTGCTCCTTGTTGTAGCTTATGTCCCGGACATTGGTTATTTTGTCCATGATCTGTGGAGGCTGGAAATACTTCTCATATTCTTTGCAGTGCGTACTACTCCTATTTAATTGTAGAGACTCAGTGGTCCTGCCACGGGGGTGATTTCTTTAGATTCAATTTCTCTGATTACGTCAACAATGGCGTAAGTGGCTCTGCATTTCTGGCCGCTTGTCATGAACCACATGGGATTAGGTACCTGATTTCTTCCTTTTCTAGGAGGCGGCGGTACGTGGCTATTTCTTGTTCTAGCCTCATCTTCGTGTTGAGAAGCATCTCATGCTCTTGGAGCTGCTTCTCGATGCCTTGCCTTACTTCCTGTAGCTCTTTTTCCAGTCCTTCAATCACAGCCTCCAGGTCTTGCAGCTGCATCTGGTAATGCTGCTCACTGGCCTGCAGGGAGTTTTCGAGGCCCCGTTCCTGTTTTAGATAGATCTTCATCAATGAGTCAGTGGAACACAATGAGTTTCTGAATTCTGATTTGCAATGTCTTCATTCTATTGTGTTTTTTCTCTTTTTAAAAAGGTTGTAATACTACATTACTTAGATGAGAGGTAATGGTTTGGCTTAGTAGATTAAGTGGACTGAAGGGTCCTGGGTTCAATTCTGGTCAAGGGCACATGCCTAAGTTGTGGGAACGATCCCCAGTAGAGGGTGTGCAGGAGGAGCTGATCAATGATTCTCTCTCATCTTTGATGTTTCTGTCTCTCTCTCCCTCTCCCTCCCTCTCTGAAATCAATAAAAAAGAAAAAATTAAAGAAAGAATAAGAATTCTGCAGTGTGATTAACGTATCATTCTTTTTTAAGTATTAAAAATATAGACTATTAAATAACAAAGCCAAAGCAGACTGCATATAAAAAGCATTTTCGGAAAGTGTTTAAATATTTTCTTATTAGACGTCTCAAAAGTATGGACTCTCCACTGTGGTGACTTTGGATAATGACAAGAGCTCTATTCCCCCACTCCAACAAGTAGAGAACCACAGGGCAATAAGCAAGGATCACTTAATTTGTATTGGGGCGAACTATACCTTGAGTGAAGGAGGGAAAAGGGTAGTTAAACTAGGACCTGGGGTAGAATTCAGTGGCTTGATTTCTTGCTCACAGTGAGTTTCTCACTCTAAGGTAATGGGGTTATATCCCCCCTCCCCCTCTCCCCCTCCCCCCTCCCCCTTAATCATGTAGCATCTGGGGACTCCATGGGCCAGTTGCTCTGGAGACAGGCTCACCACAGCGTGGAGAGATTCAATTTCCACTTGCAGGTGGTGCCACTGGCGCCGGGCTTCCTTGAGTTCTGCTTGAGCTGCCCTTAAAGCCTCTTCATCTTTGTCCATTTTTTTGCTCAGATCTTCTTCCAGCTAGAAGAGAGCCAACAACAACAATAACAAGGAAACAAAGAGCACTCTTGAAAGTGAGGCACTTAAGAGCAATGATAGAAAAATAGCATGGGAATCGAATCATTATTTTCTTTAAGTTGTTAGATTACAAATGTATGTTTTAGTGCTGCGTTACTAATCATTTAAATGTCTGAGCAAGTCCATTGCACTCTCAGCCTCAGTTTTCTCAGATGTAAAACGAACCTCAAAAGTCTCTTCCTACTATGGCAGTCTATGAAATGCAGGAAAAAAATACACCTATTTTAACAAAAAGTAACAGTTTATAGGACCTGAGTTGGAGACCTCTGATTCTTAACTTTCCAGTATTTATGGCATTAATAAGGAAGAAGGATTGAAATTAGCTACTATCCCCCCCCATATTTTCTTGTTGGTTGCTTTATAAAAGCAGATAAACTGTTATATACCCTATATTAATCCATTATTGGAATGGGTACATAGACAGGGAGTAAATATTGCTGGAAAGTGTATTATGAATAATTTAGAGAATTAAGTTATCATAGACATTAGAAACTCTAATATAGATTTCGGAATTAAGCTAACCCACTATTGATTTATCTTTTTCAGTATGATCTTTTTAGAAGGCATGCTAATTTTGTTTATCTGAGGTAGAAGCAAAAAATGACTTCCTTCAAAATTGTTTTCTTAATGTCCTCATATTAAATAACAAATGGATTATTGTATGGTTAGCTTTAAATGTTCTTATACTGATGTTGAAATTCAATGAAAGTATCTTTTGACAGAATTCTGAACATTTGGCCCCACGAGCAGTAGGAACAGTGTATGAAGTTGGTTGTAATATTTTGAAACAAAAGTTACAACCTTTTTATGTTTTTATAAAAATGCATTTTAAAATTTAAAAAATGTAATATGATGATACAACAGATGTTTTAAAGGAGGAAACACTGCGGTACATGAAAGTCTATAATGAAGTTTAGGGCAAAGTATTAGATAACATTTATATGTTTCTTTTGATTTGTTGTTCTCAGCATTGTTGGCAAAAGCAAGCAGCATCACATATCAGAGCAACTACAAAAGGAAGTGTTGAGAATTTAGGAGATAGGAGTACATGAAAACGATGGTGTTCATTGGTCTTTTGCATTTTGGAATGGGCAGCGAAGCTTGGATAGTAGCTAGATTCTGAAGATGGCCTTCAATGAACCACCCGTCCCAAAATGGATGTCTTTGTGTGGTGGCCTTCCACATTGAATCTGGGCTGACCTATGTCTTGCTTTAGCCCGTAGAATGCGGCAGAAGTATCAGTTTTAGGCCTAAGCCTTTAAGAAATCCTGACAACTTGCACTTCTATGCTTTTGGGAGCTTCTGTGCTTTTGGACCAGCACGTAAGAAGTATCATATAGAGAGGCCAGATGGAGACAGATCCCGAGGCTACATGGAGAGAGAGAAACATTTGTCTCTGCTGAGCCAGCCTTTCAAAAATCCCAAGGTGCCAGGCCCATGAATGAGCCACCTTGGATGACCCAGCCCAGTTGTGCCCCAAGATGCTTGCAGTCCCAGCCAATGTCACGTCCAGCTGAAGTCACCCCCAGTGAACCTAGTCAAGCCACCGAATCGTGAGAGGGAATACAATGACTTCTTTACTCTAAGTTTTGGGGTAGTTGTTAAATAGTAATAAGTAACTGAAATAGCTCCCTATTGTGTAATAATTGTGTAAAAACAGGCTTTCTTGAATTTATTTCAGCTGACTCTGAATTCTTTGAAAACAATCCTCTAAGGTAGATAAGTTAAAAGGACTAAACAAAATGTACTGTATGTAGTCTTGCTTTTGGCTTTAGCTGATGCATTTTAGCATTGTGACTTGTAAACTAAATAACTTGTATTTTTACTAATGCAAAAAAGTGTTTATTAGGTTTATAATTTTCATAAATTGTCATTAAAAATTAATGGTCATTCCCCCTCCCCCCCTTTCTTTGTAAAAGGTGAATGAACTATTCCAACAGTTAAATATTCCAGTGACTCTGCTTAATCCAGGATACTGGTCATTCTCTATGAAGACTGACAGTGTTATCCAGAGGTAAAATTTATAATGTTACTAAAAATGAATTGCTAATGGAGTAAAGTCCCATGATTTCCCAGCAATACTTTTTCCCGTTTTTGTGATGTTCTTAAGTAAACTCCTTGCAGCATTTGGGTGCTCAGAATAGGACTTGAACTCAGATATGGTAGGTAAACTAAAAAAACAAAAAAAATCCCTGAATTTCTATATCTTTGTTTCTAAAATATTTGTTTGTACCTTTGTTTAAAGATTTGAGATCCTAATTAATTGCTGAAGGTGATTGTCACTTTAAAACAAAGTAAGTCTATAAAACTAGGATTTAACCCTTATTTAACTTGGCTCTCTCTTGTCTTTAAAACTTAAATATAGCATGCCTAAATATTGGAAATAAACATTCTCATCTTATAGCACAAAAGCAAAAATCTATAATGTAAGTGGAGAGTCTATCAATCGGTGGTGGTGGTGGGGGGGTGATTGTCCTGATTTATATCAGAATTGTTCTGAATGCCCTGTTCTTATGCCCAGATGATTTCTATTTATAACGATCTGGAATACAACTGAACTCATTAAAAATATTTTAGCTAGTTTTCCTCTACAAAGTGTGCAAGCTAATAAATCTTACTATAAAGCTTGCCATTTTTAAGATGTCATTTAAATTATCTCTATAAGTAACTATTATCTTTGAAGGATATTTGAAATGCTTCCTCCTTGGAGGATGTCGAAAGAGGTTCGAGTGCACCATTTTATTGTATGTTGACCCCATGGTTTATTAATGACCGTTACCTCATAATTTACATAAAAATTAAATGCATCAATCAACACTTATTTCATGGTCGCTTAACAGTATAATCACAGCATTTCCCCCTGTAGTCCCCGTCACATTGCAGTAAAACCTAAATTCCTTCCCCAGTATACGCTGCATTGAAAAGGAAATACTGTACCTCAGAGAGGCCGGGACAGGAATTGGATAGACATGGATTGTCTCCTTATCCTGGAGGGTGTCTGTCTGTATGAAATCATTACCTGGATCCTTGTTGAGAGCACGGTCTCTATCTGATTTCTGGTGAGGAGCTTTTCATAGTTTGCCCTGATCTCATTGAGTAGCTGGGACAGCTCCATTCTTTTCCCATCCTCCACCTTGGCTAACTGAACCTTATCGATAGGATGAGTCGCTGCTGCAGCAGCGCTGGTCTGTCTGCCTCCCAGCCCAGAGCCCCGTGGAGCCTTAAAGACACAGAGCTCCTTTTTCACAAGCCATGGAAATTCCTGTGTTTCTATTTAATGATGCAAATATTTGGTAAACCCTCTTCTCCTGTTGTTGGTATAATAGAAGTGCCAGACCCTCCATAAAGGAACAACAACAAAAATGAAAACATCCTCAGTATTTCTGGATTGGTTCTCTGTAAAACTGAGTACTTTTTTGGGGAAGAAAAAAAGAAAAGGTAATTTATCTCATGGGAATGAAATCAGGCATCATATAAGGACAATTCTATTTTGTTTTCCCAAGATATTGCATGGAAATAAATCTGGGCCCAAAACATGAGAGCTGAATTTTCTTTTACAGCTCTGCTCACCATTTGAATTCTCTAAACAAATGCTGTGGTAGGGCATCAGGATAGGGTGTAAGTCTTGGATATTCTGACAGCTGTTGGAGAAAGCCACCATCAGATTCAGTTGACAGTTGTCATTCGCCACAGGTCTGATTGATTGTATTTCTCTCAGATGCATACGGTGTGGCTCATGTCGGGCTGCTGGCCTGACAGCGGGTTTGATGTACTGGCGTGAATTCCTGAAGGCACATTACAGATGAAACCACAGCGAGAGGTAAGTGCTAACAGAGAACGAGAGCCGAGAGCTAACACTTGCCACGTTTTAACAAGGCTGAGAAAAGTACCACCAGATGGTCCCCAGACAGGGTGTATTCACTGAGGTCAGATTTATTGTGCGGTTGCTCCTTCAATAGTCAACGTAGAGTTAATGACAGCTCATGCTTGAAATATAACATTTGTGCAGCTCTTCGAACTTTAAAAAGCACCTTTCCATCTATCATTGCATCCAATCCTCATCTCCCTGTCATTTTGTACCAGAGAAGACGGAGGCAGGAGGGGTTAAAGTGTCTTGTCCAAAGTCACATGGTGATGTGATGGAATGGTTGGGACTGGGACTTTGATTGGTTGGTTGTGTTCCATATATTGCTTCCTCTGTCTCTGCATTCTCCCTCTCCCTGCCTAAAGTTCTTGTTTAAGCTGGCCAGCTAGTTGCTAGATGTGACTGAAATGTTTTTGAGACTAGATCTGTTATTATTGTTATTTGTAGAATGGCTTGGCTGAAATTGTATCCGGAGCATCGTTCAGGAAATAGTCCTCGGCTCTCGCACTCACAGGACCTTTGAATGTGCATGCATCATGCTCTCTCAGTTTTTGAATTAACTCCCTGCTGGCCAGCCCAGTCTGTGCCGCCGGGCATTCCCACAGTCCCCTCCAAGCAAAGCTGGTCATTTATAGCCCCTGCTCAGAGGAGGTTCCAGATCATTCCTGTACTCTGTTTAACCTGACCCACGCCTCCTTCACCCCCTCTCCCCCCAGCCAATCACAAGGATTGGTCTAGGGATGAACACCTGACTCAAGGATAGCCAGTCCATAGGCTGGGGACCTGTGATGTACCCAATACAAAAGCTGACTTGAGAGGGCCACTTACGATTATCTAGGCCAAACTGATTCTCTTCCTTGGTAACTGCAAAGGAGACATATAGAGAATCAGGCACTTGGTAATGGGAGGAGAAGGAAGGAAGTAAAGGATTATACTCTGGTTACTTTACGTAGTCCCTGCTAATCTCTGCCTAAAATACAGAGTGGAACTGGACTCCACAGAGGGCTGGCAGTTCCAGTATTTCTTATGCACCCTAAAGCAGTGTTTTCCGATAGAAATATAACGCAAGCCACAAAGGCAAACCCACATGTGACTTTAAACTTTCTAGTAGCTGTATCAAGAGATAAAGACAGAAATAAGTGACGTCAATTTTAATGGATTTTACTTAACCTGATATATCCAAGATATAATTATTCAACATATAGTCCATATAAAACATTCATGAGATATTTTATATTCTTCCCTTTTGATCCTGTCATTGAAATCCAGTGTGCATTTTTATAGCCCAGCTCAATTTGGACAAGCCACATTTAAAGTGTTCAATAGCCACTTGGCTAGTGGCTACTGTGTGAACAGTGCAGCTCTAATGCTTTATCTGTCCTATATCTAAAGTTGTGATCAATTTTTATCCTAAAAAGCATACCAGATAGAACTGATGGCAACATAGGTTTATAGGAAATGGATTTCTCTTCCAGGCAGATGCAACTCTGAATCTTTTGTCTTTGCATAGTTATATCAACCAGTCCAGCTGATCTTTTATTTTGGGGATAATCCCGTAGAGCTTGGGTATTCTTTTATTTACTAAGTAATTTCTTTATCAGCTTAAGATACTGTGAGTTTCTTTTTAAGTCAATCATGCATTTCAGTAGGCTTATAGTTGCATAATTGTGCTTTAAAATATTGTTTTAAGTGATAGGCCTTTACTGGTTTGTCCCCTTTTTGTTATATTGTTGATTTTTCTACTCACAGGAGCATGCCTCTACATGGTATAGTTTCATGTATCAGTTAGGAATATAATTAGACACAGAGATTTGTGTTGGAACGTGTTGTCAGCATTTCTCAGCATGTTCGAGGTGCATGAGCAATGCTTACATGCATTTCCATATGGCCCACACATAACGTTTCATACAGAGCGATTAAGCAGAGTTTAGTACATATGCAGGCATGTTCTTGACAGATACCAAATTCATTCTTTGTGGCTTCAATTCAATTAAAAAGTTTGGCTATTTCCCTGATCAAGGACTTTGCCTTGGGTTCTATTTTCTCTGGCATCTTCCCTAGTGCTTCCCCTTCTTACCTTGTTCTCTGCAGCCCAACACACATAGAGACTGTTTCATGCTTAAAAATGAATGTTACTAGAGGGCGAGGCCAGCATAGGATCAAATGTATACAGTTTCGGTGTATTACAATTCAGATTATGCCCCGGCTGGTGTTGCTAAGTGGTTAGAATGTCAGCCGGAGTACCCAAGGGTTGCGGGTTTGATTATCAGTGTCTCTCTCACATTGATGTTTCTCTCTCTCTCTCTCTCTCCCCCCCCTCGCCCCCCACTCTCCCCTCCTTGGGTGAAGATTAACAACAACCAACCAAACAACCAAACAAAAAAACAAATACAGCCTGGCCGGTGTTGCTCAGTGGTTAAGATCGACCCATGAACTAAGAGGTCTCCGGTTCGATTCGCAGTTAGGGCACATGCTCCAGTTGTGGGATGCAGCTGATTGATGTTTCTATCTCATTAATGTTTCTATCTCTCTATTCCTTTCTTCCTCTCTCTATAAAATCAATAAAAACATTTCAAAAACAACAACAAATATAGTTCAGGTTACATTGTTAGCTTTGCAGACTATAACTATTCAGGAATTCAGCCCCCTTTTCCTCCAGGCCTCTTTTCATCTCGAGGTGACTTAATGAAGTGCCAACCTTTCATGTCACAGTTCTTAGCCTAAAACTGTGCATCCATCACTGGTCCCCCTTGAGCTACATATTTGGCTTTTCTAATCAGATCCCTGGAAGAGAGGTCTTTGTGGTGTCCTAATTATATCTCCCTCACCAATCCCCACCAATTTGACAGGTATTCCCTTAGCTTACTCTATCTTTAAAATCCTGATTGTTTCTAAACCTCCTTTTTCTACCTGATGACATTGGCCCGACTGTCTTCCGCTGAGTGTATCTGAGGGAACATTGTAGCACATGTGGGAAGACATTATATGTTAGATTTGAATCCTTATCAGAGATGGTGTGGTCATCACGTGGAGCGTTTTCTGCTAAAGAGAAGCAGTAAAGTGGAAGAGGCGGTGAGTGGAAAAATCAGAGGCTGTCCGGTGATGGAGGAAGCAAAGTTCAGAAATTCCTCTGCGTGGCTTTCAGCGTCCACCCTACCCAAGCCAGCGTGTGTCTCAGAATGGATCTTCTCTGACAATAGGGCTGGTCCCTTCCTGGTCCTGGATGCACGCCCTGCACAACTATTGTGGCAGCGATAGCCGAGGCAGCCCTCGGAACTGAGCGCTTATGTGTTTCGAATGACTTGAGTGCAGGACCCAGCTTAGGTGTTCCTCTATTGTCCTCTCCAGTAGCTTCCCCGGGGACAGATTGTGTGGAAAGCATGAGGAGACCTGTGTGGATCACATAGGACAGTGGTTCTCAACCTTCCTAATGCCGAGACCCTTTAATACAGTTCCTCATGTTGTGGTGACCCCCAATTTCATTGTTACAAAGTGAACATAATTAAAGCATAATGATTAATCACAAAAACAATATGTAATTATATATGTGTTTTCCGATGGTCTTAGGTGACCCCTGTGAAAGGGTCGTTCAACCCCCAAAGGGGTCGCGACCCACAGGTTGAGAACTGCTGACATAGGACATAGTTCTCATCTGTAACAAGTGTTCATATAGCTTCGGATATTATTTTTGCTTCTTGGTCTTCACATAATGCTTGAGTTATTGACTTGTATATTATTCAGGCTTAAATATTATTCAGGTTTGGCTCAGTGGATAGAGCGTTGGCCTGCGGGACTGAAGGGTCCCGGGTTCGATTCTGGTCAAGGGCATGTACCTAGGTTGCAGGCTCAATCCCTGGCCCTGATCAGGATGCGTGAGAAAAACAACCAGTTCATGTGTCTCTTTCACATCGATGTTTCTCTCTCTCTGTCTCTCCCCCTCCCTTCCACTCTCTCTAAAAATCAATGGATATCCTCAGGTGAGGATTAACAACAACAACAAAAAGCCATCCGATTGACCACACTGCAAGATGAACGACCCTCTTCCAGAAGCGAACTCTCCATATCCCATGCCCCCTTCTGCCTTCTGACGTCTCCACGATGCTCATTGCCTCCTTAGTTTCTGCCGCCAGGGAAGAGCCCTCCGGCTTTCTCTGGGCTGGACTCAGCTCCCTGGCAGCTGCTACAGGCGCATCTAGGTCTGTCTCCCCATCCTCCTCTCCCTTTCCTGCTTTCAACTTCTCCGTCAGTCTCCAAGTGTCGGAGCACCTTCCAGCTGCTCAGCACTGCTGTATAGCTTTGAGGACACAGGTGCATAGCTCATAGCACACTTGCACTTGCATATCCACGTGGATCCCTTTCTAAGTAAGCCTGATGGATAAACATTGGAGTCCCAGAAGTGGCACATTTAGGCTTTTTACAAAGACACATTCTACAGAACTTTTAGCTGTACAAATTTTTTGTTTTTAATTATATTTCCTCTCAGGCTTGGAAGAGGCGGTAATCCAACTTTGGCAGTTAAATGGATGGCATTTAAAATACATAGATTAACAAAAGTTTGATTTCTCCACAGTCTTTAAGTGAGGTTCAAAATGCTGGGTAATTGTTTTCTCCTTAACTAGACTGTGAACGTCTCAAGGGCAAAGAGTGCATGTCTTATGTTTCTTTGGAACCTGCTCCAACTCCCACTAATTTACTGGGTTTTCCCAGTAATCCCTTAGACTTAACGCTTATTTAATGCCTTTGAACAAATAAATGAATATCAGAGTAGGCTATCTTTTCTTAACTTTATATCTTGTCTTGAAAATGGAATGATTACTGTTAAACTTCTCTTAAAAATATGTTTTGAGTTCTGGAATGTTCATTGCAAGGTTGGGTTTGTTTTGACTTTCTCATGGAATAACCAGGAGAGGAGTTGCTCTCGTAGGGATTACTGGTGTGTATTAGGTCAGCATGGTAATCTGTCCTCTCGGGCGTGGAGCTGTGTTCAGATTAGAGACACTAATACAGCATACCGCCAATTATTCAGTTGTAATACAACGTAATTACGTAGCTCAGCGATTTTCAACCCTTTTCATCTCATGGCACACATAAAGTAATTACTAAAATTATGTGGCACACCAAAAAAGTATATTTTTTGCTGATTTGACAGAAAAATAGGTATAATTTTGATTCATTCACACTGAACAGCTATTGTGTTGACTGTTGTCATTTTTAAAAAATATATTTTATTGATTTTTTTACAGAGAGGAAGGGAGAGGGATAGAGAGAAACATCGATGAGAGAGAAACATCGATCAGCTGCCTCCTGCACACCTCCTACTGGGGATGTGCCCAAAACCAAGGTACATGCCCTTGACTGGAATGGAACTGGGACCTTCAGTCCGCAGGCTGACACTCTATCCACTGAGCCAAACCGGTTAGGGCTGTTGTCATTTTTTTATTTGATATTCTAAAGAAAAGAACTCAGTTTCCTTGACTAAATGGTAAGGTATTGCATGCTTTAAAAATTCTTGCAACACACAGGTTAAAAATCATGGGCGTAGATTATAACATTTTACATGAATATAATACTTCCATTAAAGTGAATAGTTTTGAGCATTTGGAGAAAGCTGGAGTCCAATCAATATGTTTTGAGCTATGTATGAAAAATAATCTGGTATTAAGATAAAAGCATGCATGATTCATTTTCTGACTTAGTGCTGAACACAGTTGCTGATTTCTTTTTTTTTAATAAAAAAAATTGTATTTACTTAGAAGCATTCAGAATATCAACAAAACAGCGGCAACTTTTTTTTTTTTTTGCAATTACAGAGCGGTATTCAGTTAACAGAACAACAATTATTTCGTATAAGCTGCATCAGAGACAACTGAAGATGAAAAACTACCATCCCCATATATAACTAATTTGTGCTGTGCACCAACAAGAACCTGCTTTAAATTTCCATGCCAATTTACAACCCCCATACTGTACCAAGCAAGGTTAGTGGCTATTGAAAATACCATCAGGACAGGGCTATCTAAAGACACATTCGGTAGTGTGTTAACTATACAAAAAAAGACAATGTACAGTTTAAAAACAAATCTTACACAGCCTTACATTTTAATTTTTTTCTTTAAAAGGAGTGAGTTGTGTACAGGGGGGTTAAATGCTTTATAGACAAGAAAAAAAAACTGCACTAGAACCAACTTATTCATCATCATCTTCTTCATCTTCCTCATCTTCTTCCTCTTCCTTCTTTTTCTTGCTTTTTTCAGCCTTGACAACTCCCTTTTTGGCAGCATCAGGCTTTCCTTTAGCTCGGTATGCAACAATATCTTTTCATATTTCTCCTTCAGCTTAGCAGCCTTCTTTTCATAAGGCTGCTTGTCATCTGCAGCAGTGTTATTCCACATCTCTCCCAGCTTCTTTGCAACGTCACCAATGGATAGGCCAGGATGCTCCCCTTTGATTTTTGGGCGATACTCAGAACAAAACAAGAAAAAGGCCGAAGGAGGCCTCTTGGGTGCATTGGGATCCTTGAATTTCTTTTTTGTTTCCCCTTTGGGAGGACTATAAGTTTTCATTTCTCTCTCGTAACGAGCCTTGTCCGCCTTTGCCATGTCTTCAAATTTTCCTTTCTCCTTAGCAGACATGGTCTTCCACCTCTCTGAGCACTTCTTAGAAAACTCTGAGAAGTTGACGGAAGCATCTGGGTGCTTCTTCTTGTGTTCCTCCCGGCAAGTTTGCACAAAGAAGGCATACGATGACATTTTGCCTCTCGGCTTCTTAGGATCTCCTTTGCCCATGTGTAATTACTTTCCCTCAGCGAGCACACAGTCACCCAGCGCCCGGCCGGCTCGCACTTGCCCCGGCGCTGTCTATGGAGCTCAGTGTACTGCAATGGCTGTCCAGTTGCTGATTTCTTGAAGACTGTAGTCTGCAATGCTATGCTCATTCTGTGGTACAAAGTGTTTTGAAATTTGTGAACATTTTTTATTTTCTTTTAATTTTTTTGGCACCCTCAATTTGACTTTTGCTTCTCTTTGGCTTCTTACACCACAGGTCCATTCAGTAAACATTTTTTAAAAGTTTAATACATTGAAAGTTGTCTTTTGGCTTAAATGATAAACAATTACATTTGGAAATTAATGCATTTTCTGAAATTTAGTTCAGTCTCTATAAAAAAACAAAAGTGTTGGTAGGGCAAGCATAGTTGTCCTTCCCTGATTCCACTGTCTGTCATACATTTTACAAGGTATTTTCACACTGTCGCCTTCAGAAAAATTCATTCTACTAATCCTTCAATTCCTTCTTAACCACTTTTTTCAAATGTCTCATCTCATCAGTGGCTCAGTCCATTGATCATTGCTCACTCCAGAAATAAAATTTGGTGATATGTTGACGTACAGGTACCACCAGTTCAGTTACTCTCAAAAATCATTATCTTTGAAACTTCTCTAAGTGGCCACAAAACAGTGATTCATACCTTGAAAGAAATGGTCATTGAAATCAGCATTGTTTGAGAATTAGGGAAACATTTTCAGTTTTCTTTGAGAAATCTTAAGTGTTAATCTTTTAGGATTAACTTTGATCTTTTTTCAAGTGTATGATTCTATATCCTCCTTTGATAGTTTAGCTCTATTACCTTACCACTGTACTTGCATATTATAAGCAACCAATAACTTTTTTTTTTGAGTTGAGTTAAAACCTATTAGAGAGACTTCGCTTGGTTCCTTTCTGAATATGGCATGCGCGTTTTTGTCTGTGACTCACTCTGGAAAGGATTCCTTTCTCTGTTGTTAGTATCAGATAGTTCCTATTCACTTTGTAAGAAAGAATATCTACATACAGGCATTTTCTCTCTTCTAACTTCTCTTTCAAGTAAAACAGATAATCTATTCCACTTTTAAGAGGAGGTAAGGTTTTGAGATTTCATGGAAGGAGGAGGGTACCTTACCCCTCACCTATGGGCCACACTGAGCATTTTGTACTATGTTGACATTTGCAGTGTCTTAGCTAATTCGGGGCCTATAGTATTTGCAGAATAGGGGCTGATATCTGCAGTTAATAATTTTGCTTCCAGGTGTTTTTCATTACATGAAATGGAATCTTACTTGTCTGAGTTATTAATTGAAGTAGCCTAAGATCTTGGATTATTTTTCCTAAAGAGCTTTTAAAAATAAACTTCATTAGGGAATATGATATTTTGGAAACATATTGCTGAGGTGAAATCATGAAATTATCTCTGTGCACAAATTGGTTTTTGGTGGATTCACCCAGGGGGAGCTTTTTGCATTCCAGGGCTCCTGAAGACCGTAGTTCTCTCTCTAGGACCTGAAAAGTCCACTACGGTTCATTCATCTCAGTTGTAGCAGAATCGGATGCATCAGCGGTGGCGGCAGTCTGCTGGTGTAGCACTCCCCTCTGAAATACCATTTCAAACCAGTCGGTCACTGAGATAATTCCTCTCCCCAGGATGGCGATGGATATTTATTAGCTTCCCAAAGTGACCTTGTTCTCTTGTTAGAATATTCCTTATTATAACTCTATATCATAACATATTATAACATTATCTTTGGCTGTTGCAAAGCACTTAGAACAAGTCTTGTGATGGATGCGTAGGTTGAAAGATAATACCTATCTGGTCAGTTGTCTGTCCCAGCTGACAGCCAACCAGGATTTCCAGACTGAACTTGATTGAGGTCTTCCCTGCTCTCCCACCTCTGGGTAGCTCCTGAATCCATTCTGAGAAAGACGATGAAATTGTCCTCAAAATTTGAAATCATTTCCTGGGAAGTTTATGCAAAAAATGTAATTTATAGATGTACATTTGTACAACATTATAACAATTCCTTTTTTGGGTGATCTTTTCTTTGTCCTTTTAAAACATAGCTATGACCCTAGCTGGTTTGGCTCAGTGGATAGAACATCGGCCTGCAGACTGAAGGGTCCTGGGTTCGATTCTGGTCAAGGGCACATGCCCAGGTTGTGGGCTCAATCTCCAGCAGGGAGTGTGCAGGAGGCAGCCAATCAATGATTGTCTCTCACTATTGATGTTTCTATCTCTCTCTCCTCCCTTCTCTGAAATCAATAAAAATATATTAAAAAAAAATAAAACGTAGCTATGGCAATGCAGCTTTCACACCTGTAATTTGCCCTGCTACTCCATAGATCTTTTGAACACTACCCAAGTCTATGGTGTCCTTAAGAAGCAAGTTGGGGCCAAGCAATGCACGTCTTATTGCAATTTTGTAATGAGCTCTCATATGCTTTCATATTTGTTGTGGTTCGTCAACAAAATAAACACTGCATATCTCTCTCTCTCTCTAGCAGTGTATGTATTTTACATACAATAGATCTGTGATACACTCTGGGCTTGTCCTGTAGGTGCCATTTAAATAGTAACAAAATAGTGTTTGCTTCTTTCCACCTTATCATTTCATATTGACATTGATATATTACACATGAATAAATTGTTTTTTTAACAGAACTTGATCAATATTTCCTGTTTGTCAAGTGTCTTATTTAAACCGCTGATAAATTTTTAAGTGAATTATTACTTGCAGCATTTTATTATTTAAGAAGATTGTTCAGAAAACATGACTTGAGCTTCATCCTGGGTGATTTATATTCATCACTTTGTCTCCACTTGTTGAACACTCTAATTCCATGACATCATTCAGCAAGTTTGGGCTACTTTCTATAGAGTCTCAAATCCTTTGGCTGTCTCCTCTTCTCTGCCTTCTATAAACTTTTTTTCATGTGTCTAATCCCTGTGAGAATGGATGCCACTTCCAGCATTCTCACCATTCTTGTCCTTTGTCCCTTGAGGTCAGAAAGACAAGAACAACCATATGAATCTGGATCAAAAGTCAACAGTTAAAATTCATATGCAAGTAGGCACTGGCTCTTCCTTCTTATGGAGAAGTCTAACTCTTAGAAGAAAGAAACATGTTTCTCTCACTTAAAAGTTGACTGGAGAGCTGAACTTTAGTTTCAAAATAGAACGTATGCCTGTTGTGCGGTTTTAAAATAATTTTAGGGCAGGTTAATGTGTGAACATCCTGTTCTTAATATTTTATTCAGCACTCTAAATATATTTCATGATCCAAAATGGTTCAATAGTATCCATTTTAAAATGTGAACGTGCTTTTAACATATTACAGTGCATCTCAGTATGTTCTAGCCTTTTCTAAAACTGGAAACAGTCATTTAGTACAAATGCAGCATCTTAACTCATGCCAAGGAAATACTGAATGAGGATTTTCACCCCAACATGGTTTTCAGAGTAGCCGCATATTGTTGCCTTGACATGAGGATAATACTGGCCAGGTCATCAACGTAGGTCCCGGGTGGTACAGGACCAGAAGACTAGATCTGGGAAGATTCACAGAGAGGGGCTTCTTGATGTGGCTGTGATGGCCCAAGACTCCGGAGGCTGTACTCAACTGGTTTCCATTTCTGTCCTTCTGCCATTAATCCAGGCTGGATCAGCTGGTTCATATTTCTTAATTTTTTTGTACTGGAAAATCCAAGATTTAATTTTTAAATTATTATTTCATTTTTTGATTACAGTTTGCATTCCACACTATTTTGTATTAGTTTCAGGGGTACAGCACAGCAGATAGACATTCATATACTTTACAATGTGTTCCCTCCGATAATTCAAGTGTTCACCTGCAAGATTTAATTTACTGTAATGGTTTGATGGGAAACATGTTGGACTTAAGACAACTTAACATGGCTCTTTTTCTCGGAGTAGTGGTTTCATGCTTGGCTATTTATCCCGTGGTTAGCTATTTAAGTAGAAGTCTTGTTGTGCCTATGGATTCATTTTGATATTTTATTCAATGTGCCTAGAATATGAAAAACTACATTTTTAAGTTGTCTTGATTATTAAGGCTTGATACTCCATACAGTTGTTGGTTTTATATTTAGAGGTACAATTTACATGAACTCTATTAAGGCTTATCTTTTTGTAATTTTAAATTTGATTTTTTTTCTGCCAAATCCCATGTACTTTTCTTGAGGATTGGTTTGTGGGGTTGATTTTCTAATTTATGATCTGCTCATATTAAGTTCCTCAAGTGGGGATGTTCTTACCCAGCCTGGCTTTGTCCTATATCTGTTTCTTCCTGGGACTGACCTTGTACTGCCTCCTACCCTACTTTAATTCGCTTCGTTATTCCAAGCAAGACAAGAGAGCCGTGTGGACCACCCATGGCGTAAAAGACCTCAGCAGTGGAGAGTGGGGAAAGGAAACACCACCTTGGCTAAGAGACAGTTTTTGGCTAGTGGTGTGGCTAGATTTGGCACAGGAACAAGTATCTGAGCATCTCTTCTCTTTGGGGCTTTCAAGGTTTTCAGAAATCTGGCACCATAGCACCTATCCCACCTTACTTCCCAGGACTTCTGTTTTGACCAGTCTCCTAAATGTTCCGCAGCCACACAATGTCAGATTCCTGTGGCACTTGTGGTGAATACTGTGGAATGAAGCCCTTCACTGTGAACACCCTTTAGTGTTTGCTGTCTTCTTTGTGTTTTAGCTTTCCTCTCCATTTGAAGTGTAGCCTTCTTGATGAAGGTAGAGGTCATATTTCTTTTTATCAGTGATGGACCTTAAGAAACTAGGCATTAACTAATTATAGATTGATAATGCTAGTAATGGCATCCTTCTTTGTGGGCTCAGCTATTGGCTACAGATTTAGGGACACTGAGGTTTAATTTCAGTTTTCACTGAGTTCTAAGGTGATGGTATTAAAAATGCCCACATAGGAAATAGCTAAAATCTTGATTTTTATGAAGAAAGTGCTGGTAAATAATGAATTAAGCCTTAGCTGGTTTGGCTCAGTGGATAGAGCATCAGCCTGTGGACTGAAGGGTCCGGGTTCAATTCCGGTCAAGGCGGGGTGGCGTTGACCAGAAATATATGAGGGTTCTTCAGGCTTCAAATGACAATTACCTAATCCAATTATTTTAAGGAAAGGGGTTATTTATTGGTTCAGATAGCAGAACTGGTTTGGCTCAGTGGATAGAGCATCAGCCTGCGGACTGAAGGGTCCAGGTTCGATTCTGGTCAAGGGCACATGCCGGGGTTGTGGGCTTGGTCCCCAGTGGGGGGCTTGTAGGAGGCAGCCCATCAATGATTCTCTCTCATTGGTGTTTCTATCTTCCTCTCCCTCTCCCTTCCTCTCTTAAATCAATAAATAATATAAAAATATTAAAATAATATCAGTAACATAATACTGCAGCTAGATCATAACTGGCAGCTTCATTTCTAGGTTAAATATTAAATTTCTTAAAAAATTCAGCAATAATTTAATTAACTTGCAAAAGTAAGTTTATTGAAGCACAGAAGCAATTAGAGCAAAGTTGTCATTTCAACTTTTTCAAGAGCGTTCTAATTAGAAAAGAAGAGGCTGCAGGAAAATTGGTTAGTCATCTATTTCTGTACAGAAACTTCTCCCTGAAGTTATCCAGAAAGATGGGTAGGTTGATGCGATGTCTTCCTTTGTGTCCTTTAGATTTTTTTCTCTGAAAGACACTCTTAAAGATCTGGAAATTTCTCATTTGACTTTCACCTCAGAAATATTGCTGACGTGAGATGAGACGACCTTGCCATCCACCACCTCCTCTATGATGGTCTTAGTCACTCTAGTCTTGTTTGGATCTGAAAATCATAGAATCACAGTGTCAGTCTGGAAATGATCTGGAGAAATACAAGTGCATTCATAAATTATGTTCTCTCTGGGTAAGGTTATGTAAACAACAGTATATACTTTATCCTTTTTAATTTTTTTAAAAGATATGTTTTTATTGATTTCAGAGAGAGGAAGGGAGAGGGAGAGAGAGAGATAGAAACATCAATGATGACAGAGAATCATCGACTGGCTGCCTCCTGCATGCCCCCTACTGGGATTGAGCCTGAAACCCGGGCATGTGTCCCAGCTGGAAATCCAACCTTGACCTCCTGGTTCATGAGTCAGTGCTCAACCACTGAGCCTTACCAACCAGGCAACAGTATACATACTTTTAATATCACAAGTAAAACATGTCTGCTTTTTAAAAAATACATATTTTATTGATTTTTTACAGAGAGGAAGAGAGAGGGATAGAGAGTTAGAAACATCGATGAGAGAGAAACATCGATCAGCTGCCTCCTGCACACTCCCTACTGGTTGTGTGCCTGCAACCAAGGTACATGCCCTTGACCAGAATCTAACCTGGGACCCTTGAGTCCGCAGGCCGACGCTCTATCCACTGAGCCAAACCAGTTAGGGCTGTCTTTGCTTTTAAATTATAAAATTATGAACATTAAAAAAATACCTACCTCTTCCCTGGCTAGAATGGCTTCCAGACTTTGAGTCACCAGATGTGGAATCCCTGGACCCCATGTTTCTGGATCCTGAGTTTCTAAAGTCAGATCCTCCAAAACTGGAACCACTGGAGACAAAAAAGAATTGTTTTCCTTTGCATGTTGCAAAGGCAGGAAAACTCCTCCATACAGAGGGCTCTCTGTGATGAAGGTAGATGCCATTTGCTTGGGCCGTCACTGTGACTTCATAAATCAGTGGTTCTCAACCTTCCTAATGCCGCGACCCTTTAATACAGTTCCTCATGTTGTGGTGACCCCCAATTTCATTGTTACAAAGTGAACATAATTAAAGCATAGTGATTAATCACAAAAACAATATGTAATTATATATGTGTTTTCCGATGGTCTTAGGCGACCCCCGTGAAAGGGTCGTTTGACCCCCAAAGGGGTCGCAACCCCCAAGCCCCTTTTTGGTTTCATGACATAAATGCACTGAGGTGTATGCCTTTTAGCGCGTTCATGACTTTCATTTACCCTCCCTCTCCATCGAGCAGGCGGCGGTAGGTCTCGATCTCCATCTCCAGGCGGGTCTTGATGTCCAGCAGTTGCTCATACTCCGCGTTCTGGCATTCGGTCTCACCCCGGATCTGACAGATCTGCTCCTCTAGGCTGCTGATCCGCATCTGAATTTCCGACAGCTGAGCCATGTAGTTGGCCTCTGTGTCAGCCAGGGTCCCTTCCAGGGAGTTTTTCTAAGAGCAAAATAAATAAATAAAATAAGAAATTCATGATGAAGAGAAAATCACAAAATTTTATAAGGTACCCGGAGACGTCCACCTTCACCAAATCGCAAGCTATATTTCTTAATTTTTTGTTGGCATTACTTTTTAAAAATGAAATCTTCTATGGAAATAGCATATATTATCTTTACTTGGAATGTTTTATGCATTCTATGACCATGATACTGTCCTCCTTGATGCTTCTTTCACTATGTGCCAAGTGGAACATCTTGGCAAAGAGGGCAAACCGAATCCCTTAGGTCCCTGTGGGAGATTTTGGAGAGCACTTTGCACACACCATGGCCAGTTGGGACTGAAGCTCAATTTCCAGCGCCTGCAGGGTCCGTTTCAGCTCTGTGATCTCATTCTTGGCGGAACTGGCTGCCCCGGCATCGGTGGAGATCTGTGCTTGCAGGGATGCACTCTAAATAAAAATGAAATGCAGTCACTGTGGGCTGACGGAATGAGCGGACATGGCTTCTGTGTGGCCACAGGCTCAGCCGCTCAGCGGTGATAACCTACCTGCTTGTTGAACTGCTCCTCGGCCTCCCTGCGGTTTTGCTCAGCCAGCTCCTCATACTGCGCCCTCATGTCATTCAGTAACTTGGTCAGGTCGGTGCCTGGGGCGGCATTCATTTCTACTGTCACACCCCCTCCGGAGCTTCCCTGCATATTCTTCATTTCCTAGCATAAAGGGAAAAAAAAAAGATCAGAGTGATAAAAACAGAGAAGCAATGGACTTCCTAAAATGCATAGTTGAAACTAAGACACTGAAGGGGAAAGATACCCCCCACCAAATTCAGCTATAATTTGCTCATGATTACTTTTTTTCTTGGTCACGGGAGTTGGAAGTCCATTCAGCTGATACTATGTTATTTTATAGAATGGCTATGGGGGAAACGGGTAGGCCAGAGTGGTTTAATAGTGTGGACGGTGTTCCTACCTCCTCGTGGTTCTTCTTCAGGTAGGCCAGCTCCTCGGTGAGGCTCTCAATCTGCATCTCCAGGTCGGAGCGAGTCATGGTCAGCTCGTCCAGGACCTTCCGAAGGCCGTTGATGTCGGCCTCCACGGCCTGCCGGAGGTGCAGCTCATTCTCATACCTGGAAGGGGCAGCCGTAAGACAGAGCAGTACACGTCCAGGAGTACACCCAATCTTACATACTCAACAAGGAGTGTTCTCCTCTGAGCTATTTGACCAACGAAGGCTACTAATCTTAGGGTTTTTTCCCTTGTAAAGAAAAATAAGAGCCTGATGTTAATTCTATTGCTGGCTAATAGTTTTTATGCCAGAAACGTCAGTCTTCATTTCTCTCTTTTCCTTGTTGGTGGGATGATGGTTTTTTTAAATTTACATTTGGGACGTTTGTGAATTTAGGTCTTGATCCCCTAAAAGGTTTTTTAAAAAATTAGAATGACTTAAGCAAACAGATTGAATTTCACTTTTCCCACAGCAGTTGTTTTCAAGTCTTCAATTTCCTTACTTCAGTCTGAAGTCATCCGCAGCCAATCTGGCATTGTCAACCTGCAACACCATCCCGGCGTTTTCAACAGAGGCAGTAATGATCTAGAAAAGGCAAAAACGGAATGAATTGTGGATGCTTTTTACCTGCGTCCGCATGCCTGCCTATGAGGGTAGAAGCCGCTGAGTTAGCTTTGAGAACTTGCTTAGTGATGGCACTTGTACTGATGATCGGGGTGTATTTGGACTACATCTTTTTGTGGAAAGGTAACAGTTTGTAGTTACTGGACTAGGCCTAGAACACAGTCCTCTGCATACTTCCCCTGCTTTGGAAAATCAGTTATTCCATGAGCTCTTCCAGAAAATAGTGTGAAAAATGAGCTCCACTTCTTGAAAAAGTCTTGAAAAATATATATTTCCATGCAACGGTGGCAAGATACTTTAGAGTCCACCACATCTAGAAAGAAAAATGGTTGTAAAGACCATTTAAATCTAGCAAGACTCTAAAGTATGTCAACCTGTCAGAATCAATCATGAAATAGATTAAGCTAGTTTTGACTCATTGTCATCACTCATAATACATGGTAACCAGCTGCCTGTCATTGTATAAGTTTTACTCTTATGTAGAAATACTCACATTTGAGATGCAAACAGAAAATTAATGTGGTTAGATGCAATCTGCAGTACTGTCATAGTTAAAACACACCAACTTCCATTTTAAATATTCAAGAAACAACTATGTTTTCAAATAGTTCCTTGGCTTAAAATCTTCATTACTGTACATGTTCTGAATAAAAGCAAAAGAGACCAATAGAAGCTCAACGGTGGATAGGATCTTACCTGATTCCTGAGATCTTCAATGATTGGGTAGTACTTGCTGTAATCTCTTCCGGATCTACCATCTCCAGACCCGGGCCCATACTTCTCATACCACTCCTTGATTTTGTTCTCCAGATCAGCGTTGGCCTCCTCCAGGGCTCTGACCTTGTCTAGGTAATTGGCCAGGCGGTCATTGAGGTTCTGCATGGTTTGCTTTTCACCTCCAGAGAAAAGCCCGCCATCACCAGTACCACCACCCAAACCACCGCCATAGTTGCAGAAGCCTCCACTAGCACCGCCACCAAATCCAGACCCCCCGCCGAATCCAGAACCCCCGCCGAATCCAGAACCCCCGCCGAATCCAGAACCTCCACCAAAGCCAAGTCCAGAGCCTGAAGCTCCTCCAAAACCACCCCCGACTGAGCAGCTACCAAAACCCCCTCCAAAGCCACCGCTCAATCCCCCGCTCAGGCCACAGCTGCCGGCTCCTCCTCGGAAGCCCCGGGCAGAGCTGCCCCCCAGACCACATCTGCTGCTGCTGCTGCTGCCACCAGCAGACACCCTGACCGAGCTGCTGCCTCCAGCCCGGGAGGAGGAGATCCGAGATGAGCAAGACATGATGCTCCTGCAAAGGTTGAGCGTGTCCAGGCGAATCGGAGAGGTGAAGAGCGTATTTGCAGGCTGCCTTCTTGGCCCTTATATGCACCCTTTTAGGGTGTTCCTTTTCTGTGTCACTTCTTAATCCCGATTACAGTTTCGCTAATCCGCAATTGGATAATGTCTTTTTCCTGGACCCACTCTGCTGGCTCTTTTTCTGAAGCTGGGTCAGAGCCTGGGGGCATTTACTATAATAAGGAAATACCAACAAGGTGGAGCAAAGGGAAAAAAAATAAGTTATTCCCAGAATGACAGCTTGACTCTTTCAGAGGTTTTGACTGATAATTCTTTTCTGAAGGAGCAACTCTACTAAATTTGCTTCATGATTTCCCAATTGCAGTGCACAGATTCACAAATGTCATTAAAATGCGTAATATGGTGAGGGAAATTTCCCATCAGACTTGTCACTTTTTGTTTGTATTGTTCTCTTAAAGTTGAAATTAGCTGCGGCATCAGCATTGGTTTAGATTGACGTGCCTTTCTCTATGATTATTTCAGTCAGCGTCTTTCTGAGGTTGTTGAAGTTTGTGATTTTCAGGTTATTGTCTTCTTTTTATTTTGAGATCAAATGAGATACTTTTACTGTCAGTAAGAAAAATGTAAATAAATAAGTCTTCCATGTACACATTATTATATCTCAGCAACACGTTTACTCAATCAGAGAATGTCTAAAAGCTTGTAGACAGATTGTTTTAGCATCAGATCAAAGAGTATGACTTTCTGATTGACTTTGAGTCTGATAGAATGATACCAACTTCCCTCTTTAGAATCAAATCTTCTGAAACTAGAAGATGATACTGATTTTATCTTTATTTTAAAGATATCTGGAGAAGGGGATCCGAATCCACTTCTAACCAATGTTATAGAGTCATTTGCAGATACTGAAATCTGGAGTTCCCCTAGTCTACCTCTGCTCATGGTTTTTTCTTTTCTTTTCTGTTTTGTTTAAAGACATTTAGAAAATAACCTGTACCCACTTCTGATAACTAATGTTATGAGTGGGGTCATTATATAGACACTGAAATCTAGAATCCTCCCCTGTAATAATTTGCTTCCTGTTTTTCTGTCCCTTTGTACTTTAGATTTTTCCATTCGCCTCTGCTAGTCAATAAAGGTTGTGTGTGTGTGTGTGTGTGTGTGTGTGTGTGTGTGTGTGTGTGTAAGGCAAATACTGTATGATTCTACTTATATGACGTAGCTGGTGTAGTCAAATTCAGAGACAGGAAACAGAGTGGTGGTGCAGGGGCTGGGGGAGAGGCAGTGGGGAGTTGTTTTATGGATACAGAGTTTTAGTTTTGCAAGAAAAAAAGAATTCTGGAGATTGGTTCCACAGCAACATGAATATATTTAACACCACTGCACTGTGCCTTTAAAAATGGTTACGATGGTCAATTTTACGTTATATGTATTTTACCACAAATTTAAAAAGCATCTTTTAATAAAAGTATAGATGCTTTCAAATATATTTCTTGACCTTCTTAGCTTTATGCTCATGTAGCTTGCTGACATTCGTTTATTTAAAACTTTCTCCTTTATCTTGGCAGTGTCTGTTAAACCACGTGCATGCTTTAATCCTTATATTTGATCATTTTTTAAACAATGTTCTGCCTTCCTTTAATTTTTCCTTAGACTGCCTTTGATTGGAACAGACTATTAAGTCAGTGGTAATTCCCTTTGCTGTGGGGCTCTTTAGGGCAGTAGCTTTTATGTTCTACCTGTATTGTTTTCCTAGGAGTGGTGTGTTTTCAGTCTTATACTCAGGGTGCTGCCTCTCCAAGGAGTACAAGGTGTTTTATAAACTTTAAATCGTTAAGCTGGGCGTAATTCGCATTACACCCTTCTCAGGTAGGTAAAAAAATGCACCAACTAGCACCGTCTGTTGGTCATCTTGCCTCACCCCTCCCCAAAGCCATGAAACCAAAGAAGTCTAAACGCTAACGATTTAATGGAATGTGAATGCTGGAGACGGGAGGGACCATCATTGGGTTATTCCTTCCTCTAAAATTATGAATGGAATCTTTCTACCTGCACAAGGCTGGCATTTGGTTAAAAGAAGGTTTAAAGAAAGGAACGGCAGCTAAGTGAAAGAATTCTGATAAAACAGAAATTTCTGAGCACAGGGAGAAAGGGTTTCATGTGGAAAGATTGAGGAAAGACATTTAGCAGCATCGTTGGCCTCTGAATTTGGCCTGGGGTTTGTGGATTTTTAGTCAGTGATCATCTAAGGTGTAGCTTTCTCATTTCGGCAGCTTTATTTACCTTCTGATTTGGGATATCTGGACATCTGGGTCTCCATTGAGGAAGCTTGTGATGACAGGTGTTCTATCTTGTGTCTCATTTTTTAGCTTTCTTGTTGATATGATTTTATTATGTACATAATAAAAACTTACATACTTTTTTTTTTATCCTCACTCGAGGATATGTTTATTGATTTTAGAGAGAGAGGACGGTGGAGGGAGAGAGAGAAATATCTTTTTTTTTAAAGAGAGAGAAATATCAATGTGAGAGAGAAACAACAATGTGAGAAAGAAACATCACTCGGTTGCCTCCCGTACACATCCCGACCTGAGATTGAACCTGAAACCTGGGTATGTACCCTGACTGGGAATTGAACCTGCACCTTTTTGGTGTATGGGACAATGCTCCAACCAACTGAGCTACCCAGCCAGGGCAAAATTGATATAACTTTAATGCCGACATATGTCTGTTCTTTGTTTTTTAAAATTCAGCTTCAAAATCAAGTTCATTTGAGATGCTTCTCTGATTCTCTATACTTCAGAGATGACTTCTGGGAAGGGCATTTACGTAATAAATAAAACAGCCATTATCACCTCAAATTGTTTGTCTAATGAGGCAGTGTATAAACAAATGTAGAGGTAAACCCACAGGATTTTCTTGTTTGTCACTATTTCCTTAAGTGCAGTTTCATGCTTTCTTTCTGTGTATCTGTGTGCCTTCTCTTTTCAGGGGTGAATCTATCAGACTAATCTCGATTCTGTGACTTAAAAACTGTCTACAACTTTGATGTCTAGTGGGTTAAAGGATTTTAATCACATATATAAATACAATTCTGTTCTTGCCTGAAGTATTAGAATTCTTAAATAAGCTTTGGTCTCCATTGTTTTGAGACATCCCCAAATTTAATATTCACTCTCTTTTATTTGAAATAACGAGTTGCCCGAGTTCACAAGTTAGTTATTAGGATTTCTTTCATCTGTAAAATGAAAACTTCAAGAATCTGGTTAGGTTCCAGTAGGGGTAAGTGTTCAGAAATGCCGAACATTTGGTGCCTGGCATCCATTAGTTATATGACAGTTTAAAAGAAATGGACTGAACCTCATGTATCTGGGCTCCCAGTTCAGTGCTGCCATCAGTTATACATTGTTTTGAAAAGTTTGTTATTAGCAGTTTATTTTTACCTGTAAAGAATCAAATATTACCTCTGTAGAAATATGACCTCTGTAATAATTGCAGAATTATTTTCAAATAGTTAACCATTACCATTTTTGTGAGATAGATTACCAGTATTTTTAAAATTTCAGATTAATATATTGTATGCTTTTAGGTTAGTAGGAAAGTCAATACTGAAAAGCATGGCATTTTGTCCCTGATGAATCTTTAGCATTGAAAATAGAATGAACTCGGGGAATTCTATCTTCTATTCACTCCAGAGAATATTCTGTTATGTTTTTCAAATAAAAGCATAAGACCAGAATAGTTAAGGGAAGTAACTGGGCATAGAGTATTTGTTGAGTGTTGGCAGATGGTATGGCAAAAGGAAAAGCTCCAATTTGATGTGTGCACAGCCTCTTTTAATACCTAACATGTTGTAGAGAGAGAATAAAGAGCCCTTGAATTAACAAAAAACAACACAGCTTGACTTGCTTCATGAACAGCTTGGGTTACTGATTGCTTCTGTCCTTTATTATGTGTTCTGTCTTTTAAATCTGTATTCTCCACCTCTGGGTGTGTGTGTGTGTGTGTGTGTGTGTGTGTGTGTGTGTGTGTGTTGGAGGGGTTGTTAGTAAAAGGAGGTGTTGTTTGCAGAGGGGACAGGGAAGGTCATGCCAGAATCATGTGGGGACTTCGCTGCAGAGAATTATTATTTAGGTCAGTGTCATGATGGTGGCCACCGTGAGCCTCACCAGGCTCAACTACCTGGAAGGGAAAAAAGATTTTGCAGAATATGTGTCCTGAGAAGCCACTCCCAGTGGATCTGGCACCATCCATAAATCAATGTCAGTCCTGTGCTATTGCCAGACACCAAAGGAGTTACAAAGTATCTACAAAAATAGAGCTGAAATGCACCAAATTCTGTGACTGTTTCTCTTCCTTCATCTTTCCTATCTTCTTTCCCCATCATTCTTTTCCAGTCTTTCTCTTTTTAGTTTCAGTTAAGCATATCTGTTTGAAGGCTTCCTTTTCTCCACCAGCATCTGCTCGATCACGCCATTTTGCCAACTTTTATTCTGGGAGAAAATGACTTAGCTTTGTACTTGTCGAGTTTGAATGCTCAAGAACAGTGGTTCTCAACCTTCCTAATGCCGCGACCCTTTAATACAGTTCCTCATGTTGTGGTGACCCCCAACCATAAAATTATTTTTGTTGCTACTTCACAACTGTAATTTTGCTACTGTTATGAATCGTAATGTAAATATCTGATATGCAGGATGTATTTTCATTGTTACAAATTGAACATAATTAAAGCATAGTGATTAATCACAAAAACAATATGTAATTATATATGTGTTTTCCAATGGTCTTAGGCGTCCCCTGTGAAAGGGTCATTCGACCCCCAAAGGGGTCGCGACCCACAGGTTGAGAACCGCTGCTCTGGAATCTCTTTAAACAGCTCTTTTTTATTTTTATTTTTTTTACTTTTCCTGAAGACTGTTTAGTCGGTTTATGGAGAGTTAAGAGAATGGGTGTGTGACTTTGTAGGGTAGAGGTACTTCTGTCCTTCAGAGTCCAGAGTCAATGTAGATTGAAGTAAGCACAGAGTTTATTGATTATGTTTACTTGACAGGTCCTTGGGACCTTGCCTCATACCAAATAGACAATAGCTTCCTATTCACAGAACCCACAGACATATAAAATGTGAGCTGTTAGCTCACAGTCTGTGTCCAGCCCCAGAGAAGGTGGGCTAAAGTGCATATCTTCTGGGGTGACTAGGGGAGATATGGCAGGTGGACAGGCAGGGTTGGGAGGGGTGGTCTGGCAAGGGAAGTTTGGGAAATAGGAGACTGAAGATGAGTCAGGCCAACTAAACAAGCTGCAGATTCCTGCATCTGCGGCTTTCTTGGAAGTCGGCTCTTCCCAGAATCCTCTCTTGATTTTACACAGGGAAGACAGCGGCCAGCAGGTGGCGCCAAACTGCAGCTAGGACAGGTTGAAATTGTGCATCAGAAAACTGGAGTGGCTTGGCTAGCTAGCTGCACAGATTTCCCCTCGGTATTGGAATAGATTTTTAGCATATTTTATTAAGGCTTAAAAGGGTTTCTTTTAATTTTGTTTTGCTTTTTACTGTGTATTATTTTCTTCCTAGAGATACAGCTTTACCTTCATGCCTTCAGCTTTTGTTTGATTTTAAAAGGCTTCATCATTCCCTAAGTATATAAACATTTTTTTCTTCTTTTTTAAAAAGTCTACAAAGGTTTTCTTTCTTATATTTCTGCAATCTCTGTGGAATATAAGAAACAATTATAGCAATAGTTGAAGCTCCGGATCCTCAGGCTTGTTAGATTGTTACACTTATTCAGACTCATCATTTCCTTCTTGGGGCTAGAGCACAGGTGCCTACATCTTGCTTTCTTGTTTTTATTTGAATTTTAAGTCAGAAACATTGTTGACTTGAGATGAAATCACTTGACCATTATCTGTCACTGTCCTTGTTCCTCTACCTTTATTTCAAGGGAGAATTTTAGAGCCATAGTTTTCTAACCTGTAAAATTAAGGATAATAATTCCTGTCCTACTTAGTGCACAGGATTATAAGTGCTTTGTAAATTGTGATTCTATATTCAAACACATGGCTTGATCATTTTTTTTGGCATTTGTACAGTGTTGTTTATTCCATAAGACCACCTGGTGCTGAATTGGAAGATCAGCCTAATTTCATCTGATTCAAGTGCTGTATAGTCTTCACCATTTTAAAAAATGTATATCTGATGTCCTTGGTATCTTTACTAAGGGATTTTATTTTTGAAAAATTTATATATAATTATTTATAAAAATATGTAGACCCTATCTATATCTATTTTTTAAATCCTCATCTGGGGATATGTTTTTCATTGATGAGAAAAAGAGAGAAAAGAAAAGAGAGAGAGAGAGAGAGAGAGAGAGAGAGAGAGAGAGAGAAAGAGAGAGAGAGAGAGAGAGAGAGAGAGAGAGAGAGAGAGAGAGATCTGTTGCCTTCGGTACTTATCCCGCTGGGGGTCGAACCTGCAACCTAGGTATGTGCCCTGAACCCCCAACCTTTTTGGTGTATGGGACGAGGCTCCAACAAACTGAGCCACCTGGTAGGACACTATTTATATCTCTTGGATTTAAGTTTAAGACTATAATTAGCTGCTCTCACAAACCTTAGCAATTAAGGATTGTAGTTAAATGTCATGGTTGTGAAGACTGCATTTCAGTTTTGTGATCGCATCTCTGGCTTGGTCAACTGCTTCCGTGGAGAACTGAGCTGGCCATGACTCACTCTGGCCTGTAGCATCATGGTGGGACAGAGCTCTGAAATATGCTCCCATTTTATTTCCTAATGTATATTTCACTAGCCATGTTAATAATTGAACTGTTCTTTTGCGTCCTTATAGACTTACTTGACAATAATTTCATGTTATATTTATCAGCATTCAAATGCTGAGACGGGTCAGTAGGTGGGGCAGCATTCCTTCCAGTAATTATGCTAATACTAGAATCTTGTTCCATTCCTTTGCCTAATTTATAGGAACAGATAAAAATTAAACTAACTCTCACACATCAAGCCAATACTTCCCCTGCCTTAAATCATCCCAGGGCCAGGTACCAGAAACTAGAGACTGTCCTTCCAGCCCAAAGCCCAAGGAAATTATTCAAACTAGGTGAAGACTATTACACATCAGTTTCAACACTGTCTCCCTCCTTCCTCTTGGATTATTCCTATAACTGAATATGGATCCACCATTTGGACAATCGTATTGCGTCTGCAGGTCTGTGTGAATATAACTTTAAGCCTAAGAAAGGACAGCTACATTCGATAAAATTTGGTTTCCTCATAGAGTAAGACTGTATCTGGTAAGACAGCCACTTAAATACCTGAAAATTCTCATAGTTGCTGTGAGTAAACTCTTCAGTGAACCAAGAATGAGCACTGATGGCAGCAACAGTGGCAGAAGGAAGATGGCATTTCATTAGGGAGCAGTGTTGACATACTGGTTACAGTGTATGAACTGAAGCTCTGAAAATGTTCCCCCAAAGTTGTCTTCTTCTATAACACAATTATCATTCCATTTCAAAAATGCTTTCAAAATTAAGTAGTAAATAAAAGTAAGTAAATAGAGTCTTATTACTAGAAAATTCTTGTTTTTTTTAAATCTATCTTTATTGATTTCAGAGAGGAAGGGAGAGGGAAAGAGAAAGAGAAAAATCAATGATGATAGAGAATCATTGATCGGCTGCCTCCTGCACACCCCCCACTGGGGATTGAACTCATAACCCGGGCACATGCCTTGACCTGGAATCGAACTCTGATCTCCTGGTTCATAGGTTGATGCTCAACCACTGAGCCACACTGGTTGGGCCTGAGAAAATTCTTGATTGTTATTAAATGAATGAGAACAGTGGCACAGAGCCCGAATGGCATGAAAGAAAAAAGTATTTTCTATTTGTGAAGGAATGTCTATTATGCTCACATTTATTGAGAAAGCTGCATTTCTGAGAACTCATGAAATTTCTCTAAGATTGTAATGTTTTTGTTTCACATAATCTGATGGGGGTCATATTAGATATTTTGACTCTAGTGGCCTCTGGCTAAGATTGCATTAGAAATAGACAATAACAGTAATTCAAGAATAGTTAGTGCCCTTAAGAAACTCCAGTTGTCTTTTCTGCTTAATATTTTCAGATGGAGCTTGAAATCAAATTTTCATGGATGGATTACAATATGGATAATCCATCCATAGAGGATTGAGAGGGCAACTAAGTCTCTAGCGGTAATATTTGATTTGAGGAAATTATGTGACTCCATTAATAGAGCTTGAATTCTAATCCAGAACTTTTGCTTTAATCTTCCTTATATTTGGAATATTATATATTAAAAGGGAAATGATATTTGAGAATTAACCCTTATAAATATCAAGTATTTAAAAGTAAATTAGCATTTACTGAGTGCTTATTCAATAAATACACTTTAGAATAATTTGTTTAATCTTTATAATAACCATTTGAGAGAAGTATTATTATCCCCATTTTACATATGAACCTGAAATGTGTACATTTTAGCTATTATGAAAGGGAGTAGACATGTTATTATGTCAGAATATGGCAAATTGGGGATTTAAGTGAAAGTATTTTTATTCATTCTGAATTTGTCTCATTTTGAATTGTTGGGAAAGCCTCATGAAAATATGTTAATTTAAAAAAAGTTTTTATATAAATGAAAAGCTGTTAAGTGTTCATAGATCTAGGCCACAGACACGGACATTTTAAATATAAGACAATACCATCAGTGATAACTTGCTGAAGGAAGGTTTATTGAACACAAAGAATTGGCAACATTTTCTACAAGGTATTCAAATGAGTCATCACATTTGTATGTGACGTTCTTGCAGAAGAATGGGAGATACAACTATTGATGGCTAGAGGTGATATTTCAGTAACAGAAAGACAAAGGGACAGACTTCTTTTAGACTTGCTGATTTTTCTTGGCAGATACATATAATGCCTCTTCTTCTCGGAAAGCATTTGGCATATGCTAGCTCTTGTGTCTCAAATTAATTGCTTTGAGATTTCTCTTCCAAGGAATGGAGCCTGGTGCTCAGTATTTTGCTGCGTTGGTCTACCTCCTCCAGAACTTTCTTAACCACTATGGCTTTGGCTGGATCTAGAAATTAAAATTTAAAAGGAGATTTTAGAGAGTGAGAAAAGATGAATAAGATCACAATAGCTAACATGTGGAAGCAACCCAAAAATTCATCAATGGGTGAATGGATAAAAAAGTATGGTAAAAACATACAAGGGAATATGACTCAGCACTAAAAAGGAAGGAAATTCGCCTGGCCAGTGTGGCACAGTCGTTGAGCGTCGACCTATGAACCAGGAGGTCACGGTTCGATTCCCCAGTCAGGGAACATGCCTGGGTTGCAGGCTCGATCCCCAATTGGGGGTGTGCAGGAAGCAGCCAATCAGTGATTCTCTCTCATCATTGTAGTTTCTATCTCTCTCTCCCTATCTCTTCCTCTCTGAAATCAAGAAAAAATAAAAAATGAAAAAATAAAAATAAAAAGGAAGGAAATTCTGACATGCTACAATATGGACAAATCCTGAGGATATTTTGCTAAGTGAAATAACTCAGTCACAAAAAGGCAAGTGCTATATGATTCTGCTTATATGAGGTACCTAGAGTAGTGAAATTCATACAGAAAGTAGAATGGTGGTTGCCAGTGGCTGGGGAGGGGGAATGGAGAGTTATTGTTTAATGGGTATAGAGTTTCAGTGTTAGAAGATGAAAAGAGTTCTAGAGATAGATGGTGGTGATGGTTGCACAAGAATACGAATGTACATAATGCCACTGAACTGTACACACAAAAATGGTTAAGATACTAAATTTTATGTTTAGTATATTTTAATTCAATAAACTTAAAAAATGAGTAAGAAAGTATATCAATTAAGGAATAATAGGATTTTTATATAGGTGAACTATGCAAAAAGCACAAATACTTGGACTCATTTTTTGGTGAAATTTGATTAGCTAAAAATATGGCGACATGTTACTTTGTTTAAAATTAATATAAAAAAGGAAAAAATTTAAAATATTAAAAAAATAAAATAAATAAAATTAGCATACATCTCTAAAGACAGACATCTAGCACTCACTGATGTCTACTACAAATCTTTATCTACTCTTACATATAATATATAATATATATTCTGGGAATATAAAAGCAATCAAGCTGTGCATTGAAAATGAAGTAGTATAGCATAAAAATAGAATTTACTCAATTACCTTTGACTTGACTTCCCATGTTTCCAGACCCATAATCTTTAGTCTTGTAACCTCCAGATTTGCAAGCCCTGTAAACACATATTATTGAAAACATTACAAAAACATGATTTGGAGAGAGCCCCTTCAGTTCTAAATTCACTATTATGTTTTATTTAGCTGTCTGGTGAGCACATTTCAGTGGGTTACATCTGCTTTAGCATCAAGAGGTTGAGTCTTACATTTCATACCGTAAGTACAGGGCTTGTTGCATTTTGGTTTTGTAAGATGTGGGTAATTTGTACCTTGGCAGTAGAGTATCATGTTTAATATTTAGCGACATGATAATAAATGTGGTCATATCAGTTCCCAGAGATCTAAGTTTCATGCAGATTTCAGTATATTACTTCTCTGTAAACTATTTTACCTACCCGTCATCTCCGCCTATGAGGAGGCAGTAGGTCTCAATCTCTTTTTCCAGGAGGACCTTGATGTCCAGCAGCTGCTCGTACTCGAGCTTCTGGCCCTCGGTCTCGGTTCTGACCTGGTGCAGCTGCTCCTCCAGGGCCCCGATCTGAGCCTGGATCTGGGCCAGCTGCACACAGTAGTTGCTTTCGGTCTCCGTCAAAGAGCACTCCAGGGACTGTTTCTGTAAGGAAACAATGAAGAAACTGAGACGGATACACACATATACAAACTTGCTTTGACATATGACTTTCTCCTCTTGTTAGCCCTGCTCTTATTGTAGATTTCCTGTGGACACATGGTTAAGAAGACTCTGTGACACTCTTAAAATGAGCAAGTCTTTCTTTTTGGTAGAACAAGTCTAAAGTCATTGATGTTGCTGTTTTAGCTGTTCTAGATACAATCCTATTATCTCCTATTCTCTCTTAATGTTTTAAGTTAATTACATAAAATAATATATGCATACTAGAGGCCCAGTGCATGAAATTTGTGCACGGGTAGGGTCCCTAGGGCTGGCTGGCCATCAGGACTGATCAGGGCCTCCCTTCTTTCTGCGCCAACCCCTGGTGGTCAGCGCATATCATAGGGAGCGATCAGTCTCCTGGTCAAACTCCCAAGGGGACAATTTGCATATTAGGCTTTTATATATATAGATATTCTCAACATGGTTAAGAGATTTTAAAAAATCTTATTGATCTCAGGAAGGGAGAGGGGGAGAGAGATAGAAATATCAATGATGAGAGAAAATCATTGATCGGTTGCCTCCTGCATGCCCCACACTGGGTGTTGAGTGTGCAACCCAGGCATATGCCCTGACTGGGAATTGAACTGTGACCTCCTGGTTCATAGATCAATGCTCAACCACTGATCCACACCGTTCAGGCAATATGGTTAAGAGCTTTAAAACCAACCGGCACATAATTAAAATGATAACCTAGGAGATGGTAAGACATTGTCCTTTCCTACCGTGGCTAAGAGAGACTGAAGTTCAATTTCCAGTGTTTGCAGATTGCGCTTCATCTCAGTCAGCTCATTCCGGGCGGAGGTTGTGGCGCCCACATCCTCAGAGATCTGCTGTTGCAGGGAAGCGCTCTGGAAGGTATAAGTGAGGGAGCAAATCTTAGGTGTGAGCATCACCAAAATGCAGCAGGCTTGTTTTCTCACAAAGACTCACCTTCTCATTGAACCAGGCCTCCGCATCCCGGCGGTTCTGCTCCGCAAGTGCTTCGTACTCAGACCGCATGTTGTTCAGCAGAACCGTGAGGTCCACCCCGGGCGCCGCGTTCATCTCCACGTTCACGTTGCCCCCAGCGACGCACTGCAGAACTTGCATTTCCTAGAGGCAGAAAAGTGTGCAGCTCAGGCAAGCAGGGATCTCATAGAAAGTCTAGAAGCTCTAGAAGCTTAGCTTTGGAAGGGTTCTTAGCATTCACCTGATTCCATCTCCCAGGCTGTGCAATGAGCTCCCTCTACATTTTATATATCCTGTCCAGCGGACATAACTATCAACAACAGTGAACTCACTGCCTCATGAAATAGCCTGTTTCTTTCTTGGAGTTTTTGTTGCTCCAGAGGTCTTTTCTATGATGAACCCAATTCCAGCTCATAAACTCCAATTCATCAATCAGGTATAGTTCTGCTGAACAGAAAAAAGTCTTAATTGCTTTTCCAAATGAAAGTCCTTACAATGTCCAGAATGAACCCAGCTGGTATGGCTCAGTGGTTGAATGTGGACCTATGAACCAGGAGGTCACTGCTGGATTCCTGGTCAGGGCACATGGCTGGGTTTACAGCTTGATCCCCAGTAGGGGACGTGCAAGAGGCAGCCAATCAATGATGCTCTCTCAGCATTGATGATTCCATCTCTCTCTCCCTCTCTGAAATCAATAAAAAAATATGTTTTTTTTTAAAATTAAACAAATATATAGAATGAGTGATCCATCATCTCTTTTCCTATTCATTTGTAGCTTAAATGTCTCCACCTCCGTGGACTTGGTCATTATTCCACTTTGAGACCAGCTTTGATGTGTTCTCCACCCAGCAATATCCTGAACTCAGCATGAACATGGTGGAGGGGCTGAGTCTGGATAATTTTGAACAGTTGAAATAACTATGAGTAAATACATATTTATGTTCATATATTTATACTTGCTTATAATTATAAACTTATTTATTATTAGTAAAGGAAGAACATCATCTTCTAAAGGATCCTAGTTGTCTATTAAGCTATTAAGCTTACACAGGCCATTATAGTGTCTTGATGGACTTTGGTGTCAAACCGATCTCCATGTGAATTTTGGTTCTGCCCTGTAGTAGCTACCTGGGAAGGTTGCTTCACTTCAAACCCCAATTTTCTTATCTGAAAATTGAGGCAACAAATAATATCCTTCTCTGTGTTGTTGAAAGATGTGAAATAGTAATAAGACCAACAGTACTACCTGGCGCGTAAATACTAAATAAATGCTAGTCATTATGATCATTATCATCATCAGAGAGGTTGGAATCAGTTTTGCATATTATTTCATCCGAGGTGTGTGCTGTTGGGGTGCAGTGAGTCATTCTAAGATTGTGGATGGCAGACACCACTAAGACTGTACCACTGAAACAACACGGAGTGGCTTACGCCTCTGCTGCAGGAACCCTCCTCCCCACCCATGTCCCAGGCCCTGGACCGGTCCTCATGACACTAATGAGGCTTTCTTTCCTCCCTGTGCCAAGTCCCTCAGGTGGTTCTAGCATTCGTTCCTCCCTGGTGGTCCCATGCCTTGTCTGTCTCCAGGTGGGGTTTTTACTTCTGAGGATTTAGGGAAATCTTCCCCAGTCAGTTCAAACAGAAAAAGATGAAAAGATACATGGTGGTTTATCTGTGAGTCATTAAAAAAATGAAATCAATTGCATTCAATTCATCAAAAATTTGTTGAGTAACTACCAGGGGGCTATAGCCATACTTG
Source organism: Myotis lucifugus (assembly GCF_000147115.1). Taxonomy (NCBI): domain Eukaryota; kingdom Metazoa; phylum Chordata; class Mammalia; order Chiroptera; family Vespertilionidae; genus Myotis; species Myotis lucifugus. The sequence continues at coordinate 1,285,265 of NW_005871377.1, forward strand.
AACCCATATATTTATACAAATGTTATTCTTCAAATACTTAAATTACAAGACAGCCTCATGACTAAGCAAGCAGCATTTTTAGCTTTTCTCCTTTAAGCCCTTGGCTTGACTTTGAGAAGTTTTTTGGCTGTTTAAAAATATCAAATTCCTTTTCAAAGAATAAAGATATGATCAGGAAACAGTGGTTCTGAAAGCAACCCCAGAGGTGTGTCTGGAGTAGTGGCTGTATGGTCTAATTTAGAATCTAGCTTCCCACGATGACCACTTTTGACATATACTATTTATTTGGAAGTGTAAATTTTAATGTAACAGTTTAATTCCAGTCTCATTATTTCTATAGCCATACTTATTAAGAATATGTATTAATATTAAGTATATATACCTAATGTGTGTATGGAGTAAATGTTTAAGTGTTTTAAATCTGCCACTGTTATATAGAAATTTAGATCTAGTTTCCTTAGGCAGTCCTTACAGTATACATCTTTTATCTCATTAGATGTAATCTTTTAAGTGCACCATTTTAAGTATCTATAGCTATAATTATCTAGCCAACTACTGCTCTTTAACCCTGATTGGTTTGGAAAACATGATTCTTTTTTCCCCCCCAATGGGAAACAATGAGAGAGCAAGGGTGAATCTGCACAAAGACTTGGCCACTTCTAAAGACAACTCAGGCCTCATATCTGTCTGATAATGGTTTGTTAGGACCAATTTCTTGTTTAAGAAGCCAAGTACGTGATCTCCTATCAGGTAGGTAGTGTCTACAGAGGGGCAGCAAAGCGCAGACAGTCAGCTCTCACCTCTTTATGGTTCTTTTTGAGGTACGTCATCTCCTCACTCAGGGTTTCATACTGAATCTCCAGGTCTGTCCGGCACAGGGTTATTTCATCCAGGACTCTGCGCAACCCATTGACATCACTCTCCACGCTCTGGTGAAGAGCCAGCTCATTTTCATACCTTAAAGGGTGTTAATGATTTTCCAATTGGTCACATGGTTGGGGAAATAGCCAACAATCAATGAGCAAATAGAATTTGGAGGTGCCAGATTTGGCCACAAGAGACATTTTCAAAGTCTACTGTATGGTAATTATTCTTTTCTTTATTTTGATGCATTTCTTTGACAGAAAAAGAACTAGGGCATTGAACACTTCTTTTATGGCAGTTCATACTTTAGATCTTGTGGCAAAAGTATAAAAAAGTAATAGCATTCTGTTTGCTTTAAATCCCAGTATTTTAATATTTAATGGAGGGATCAAAAAATAAATTCAGTTTGATGCTTTGCATTAACCTCCATGGATTCTTTCGCTCTGGGAATCTACTTACTTGAGTCTGAAGTCATCCGCTGTCAGCCTGGCATTATCGATCTGTAGAACAGCATTCGAATTGCTGGTGGTGGAAGCGATGATCTAGAAAT
>NW_005871378.1:0-14315 GCF_000147115.1 Myotis lucifugus
ATAGCTGCGACCTCTCGCTGGCTACCTGGGGGCGGGATGACAGGGACGGAGGTGCAGTGAGAATGTGGGGTGTCCGCTGAGCTCGCTCTCACTCCCCCTGCTACCCTCCCCCTACTACCCTCCCCCAGGATGCCAGGGCTCATGCGCCTGGGAAGCCCCTGGGCTCAGGTGCCTGGCGCCTGCAAGGAGCCCGCTCCACACCTGCGTGGCCTCTTCTGGGTGAGCCAAGCTGCAGCTACTGGGGCCACAGGCGCTGGTTGCGCTCCCCGTGGGTACGCACAGGAGCCAGTCTGTGAGGCCAGCCAGGAGAGAGCACGCTGCCCACCCAACTTCCGTGTGGTGCCACTGGGTGGCCCAGAGGCCCACATTGCACCCCAGCCTGTGGTGTCCAGCCGCACTCACCGCACCTCTGTGTGGGAACTCAGGTGCTGTGACTCAGGTGGAGGGGGGCCCGTGGGGGCCTGGGGGCCCAGGTGCTGCCCAGGGCCCAGAGGTCAGCTGGGACCTGCTCTTCCACACCAGACGCTGGTGCTTTCATCGTGGGCCAGGCCTAGGGACTGCACCATGCATGAATTTTGTGCACCGGGCCTCTAGTATTCTATAAAATACCTAATCAGTAGTCTTTAAAACCGTGAAAGTCATCAAAAAATAAGGAAAGTCTGAGACATAGCTCTGTCTCAGCCAAGAGAAAACTAAGGAGATGTGAAAATGAAATGTAATGTGGTATACTGGATGGGCTCCTGGAAAAAGAACATTTTGTTCTAAATTAAAAAAAAAAATGTTTTTAAACTGAGATTTACTCTTCAGTCACCCAACCCACTTTTTTTAAAAAATATATTTTATTGATTTTTCACAGAGAGGAAGGGAGAGGGATAGAGAGCCCGAAACATCGCTGAGAGAGAAACATTGATCAGCTGCCTCCTGCACGCCCCACCACTGGGAATGTTCCCATAACCAAGGTACATGCCCCTGACCTGGATCGAACCTGGGACCCTTGAGTCTACAGGCCGATGCTCTATCCACTGAGCCAAACCGGTTCTGGCCCAACCCACTTTTTAGGTGTGCACTTCCAGGTCTTTCTGCAGCACATTCTATGTATATACAGGGTGTCCCCCAAAAATGTATACACACTTTAACAGCCGATAGCTCAATTTTGGAAATGAAATGTATTTTAATAAATACTGTCTTTATAATGACTCAAAGTGTGTATATTCAGTTTGCTGGGACACCCTATATATGTGTGTGCATATTCATGTGATATATCATTTACAGAGCGGCCTTGCAGTATTTTTCTGCAACGTGCTTTTTACACAGTATCTTGGAGGGTCTTTCCATGCAAGCGGAGCTGGATCAACTTGCTTCTTCCTAGTGACTGCACAGTATGCGTCACCGTGCGCGTCACCATTCTTTATCACCTAGTTCTTACGGGAAGACATTCAGGTTGTTGGCTATTTGGGGCTCTTACCAGCAGTGCTGCAGGTCGCATTTTGCCCTTATACAGTTGGCTGAGCGGGAAAGACTGGTCGCGGCTGGCTGAAGGGGAAGGCTCTGGCCTGTGCTTTGCCCTGGCAGGGGTGCAGGTACTGGGGAGCCGCGCCCTCTGGGCAGCTAGCCAGAGCCCGTGACGAGCCCTGGGACCCAGTCATCTTCCCCGGCCTCTCCAACAACCCCTCCTTCCTCAAGGCGTGGCTCCTTTTCCAGCCTGGACTGCATTTTTTGGAGATGAGTGGGCAAGTGAGGGCTAAACTGAGGCCAAAGATTCCAGAACAACTTAGAGAACACAGTGGTCATTACTGGGAGGTGGGGGATAGGCACAGTAGCTGGCCGGACTAGCAGGGCCGGTGCCAGGCCCCCATCTAACCCGCAGCATTGGAGGGAGCATTTGTCACCCCCCCCCCCACCTCACCCCCTTCTTCCCCCACGCTCTCGCAGAGGGAGAGGGAAGGATTGGTCTGTGAAGGCCACCTGGTGCCCACCCAGCCCCTCTGCCTGGACACCCTGCTCCACCCACCCACACCCCCACCGCTGTCGCAACCACTAAGGCGAGCTTCTCTGAATGACTCCATTTTTACATCTGAGTGAGTGGTTCTTGAATGACCAGGTCATTTAGGGTGGAATTCCTTCTGCATGTAGCACACACTCTCCTGCCTCAGAACTGAGCTCTAAGGGTCAGAGGATTATTAATGTGGGGGCTAAAAAAGATACTCTCCCTCCCACTTTGTATGTTCTGGCTGGGCTAATCAAATTAACAGAGATATTAACAGGAGAAAAATCAAAGTTTCAAACATGCCCATGGGGAGTTCACATAGGCATGGAAATTCCAGCGACAGCGAGACACCTTGGGAAAGGACATTTTGGACAAAGGAGAATGCAGGGTAGCGGGGTGTTTAGATTTCAGAAGGAGAATGGGTGATTTGCAGGTAGTTGAGGAAGAAGGGAACATGTAAGGTGCTTGCGGGAGGCAACCAATCGGTGTGCCTCTCTTACATCGATGTTTCTCTCTGTCTCTCCCCGTCCTTTCCACTCTCTCTAAAAATCAAAGGGAAAATATCCTCCGGTGAGGATTAACAATAAAAATAAAATTAGCCCTGGCCGGTTTGGCTCAGTGGCTAGAGCGCCAGTCTGCGGACCAAAGGGTCCCGAGTTCGATTCTGGTCGGGGGCATGTACCTTGGTTTCAGGCTCCTCCCCGGTCCAGGCCTGGCTGGGGCAGGTGTAGGAGGTGGCCAATCAATGTGTTTCTCTCACATCGATGTTTCTCTCTGTCTTTCCCTCTCTCTTCCACTCTCCCTAAAAATCAATGGAAAAATATCCTTGGGTGAGGATTAACCACAACAAACAAACAAACAAACAAACAAAAATTAAATGAGGCTCAAAGAAATGATTGAACAGGCTCTCCTTTTTTATTTTTTTAGACAAATTTGTGGTAACCTGACAGGACATAGAAAGTGCTCATTAGAAAGGAATCTAAGCAAGTTTGGATATTTACTAGTGAGGAATCTAAACAAAGTTTGGTCTGGGGTAGTAAAGGAGTAACAGGGTTTAGTTATACTGCTTTTTTGACTCTGGATTATTTTTATAAATTTTAAAAATCGATTCTTCACTGGTTGATTCTTATACGTGCCCTGACTAGGGATCGAACCTGAAACCTTGACGTATTGGGACGACGCTCTAACCAACTGAGCTCCCAGCCAGGGCATGGACTTCCTGTTTCTTGTGATAAGGTTGTCTCTCAGTCCTTCAGGAACGAGTAAATCTATCATGGTGATTTATTTCCAGCTTTAAGGGGGACAGAGGAAAGTCAGAGAACTCTTTCTGCATTGGTGCTTCTTAGGTGATTTTAATTCGAAATAATATGCCATTGTTGGAACATGTGGGGGCAGCGTGCCCTGGACCCCGACATGTGAAATGAGGTAAGGAACGTAGGTGCCTTATGCAAAGGGCATGTGCTGCAGCGCTCTGACTAGTGCAGTGCTGTCATCTTTCTTACGTGGCTCCTTCAGCAGACAATGGTTGAGCACAGCCAATGAGACTGGCCCTGTGCCTGGTGCCCCTGACAGAGGCACAGAAAAACCCTCTGTTGCTCTAAATAAAGGTCTTGGTCTAATGGAAGAACAAATCGTAAGTACCCCACCTAGCAGAGGCTTGCAAAGGGTCCCTGGTGTCAGTGAGGGGCCGGTGAGAGGATCCGATTCAGAAGGCTTGCCAGACTTTGCAAAGAACTGACTTTTAATTTTTAAAATTATGTTAAATCTTTAAAAAACAAAACAAAACTATTTATTGCTTTAATTTCTGCTTTTGTCTTTGAGTTCTGTTCCTTCTACTTTCTTTGGGTTTGTCCTGGTGTTCTTTTTCGAGTTTTTAGAGCTGAACATTAGGGCATTAATTTTCAAATTCATTTGTTGCTGTTTTCTAGTAGATGTATATAAGACATAACTGTCCTTATAAATCCTGCTTTAGCTACATATCACAAATTTTAATATGCCACGCTTTTGTTATCTCTCATTCATAAATATTTTGGGGATTTTTTTCTGTTAAGATTTCATCCTTAATTCATGAATTATTTAGAAATGTTTTTTTTTTTTTGTTTTAAAAGTTATGGCTTTAACATGTTTTGTCATAGATTTCTAACATTAATGCTTGAAATTGAAAAAAATGTGGTATTTTTAGAATTTATTGAGATGTTTTTGTGGCCTTTATACAGAACTTTTTTTAATGTCGCAGTTTTTGTGAATGTATATTCACGCTTTATATGCACATGTTTCTCTCTCTACAGCTCTTCACCAAGTTTGCTAATCTGGATATTTAAATTGTTTTCCCAGTTATTGTTTTTTTTTAAATTTTCAATTCATTGATTTCTTTTCCCCAAACTATAAGATAAAGTTTATTGAGAAAGTCCCAGAGGCAGAAGTAAACACAGAAGAAATGGACTCAGGAAATGAGTTAGAGAGAGAGATACTCGCCTTGAAAGATGAAAGAGGGAGGAAGAGAGAGAGAGAGAGAGAGAGAGAGAGAGAGAGAGAGAGAGAAAGAGGGAGAGGGAGAGGACTCTTAAGGGCTTCTATCAGGAGTAGCGGAGGAACTCAGGAGAATATTCACCAGCTTTCCGGGTGTGTCCCCTCAGGGTCAGGGCGGTGGTCTAACAGACTGGCAGGCACCAGGGGCAGGGGTCATTAATCTGTGCAGCTGGTCCCCATATCAGCCATCTGATTTTGCTGCTTCTCTGGGCCTGGAGCTGAAACAAAAGTGAGGCCTAGAAGTCATCTCCAGGGGTAAATGCTTAAGGGAGTGGTCATGCAAGAGCTTGTGGTTTTGCCGTTGCTAGGCACCCAGAGCTCCCGCCCTGGTAACCCTCTGCACCTGGCCTATTGTTTCTACTCTGCTCTGGGCATACGTACCTAGCTACCTACTACAAAAATGCCTTTCTTCTATTGATGTAATTGTTCCCCTCCCCCTTTCACGAATACCCATTGCCTTTGTCTCCTAATCAGAATGTTATTTAGGCTTCTGCCTGAATTGATGATTCCCAAATAGTTATTCTTTTAAAAAAATATTTTTATTGATTTCAGAGAGGAAGGGAGAGGGAGAGAGAGATAGAAACATCAATGATGAGAGTAAAGCATCCATAAGCTGCTTCCTGCACGCCCCTCACTGGGGATCAAGCAGGCAACCTGGGCATGTGCCCTGGCTGGGAATCAAACTGTGACCTCCTGGTTCATGGGACAATGTTCAACCACTGAACTACGACAGCCAGGCTAATTATTCTTTTTAAATTTTTTTTTTTTAAATTTAGAAAGTAAGAGAAAAGGAGAGGAAGATAGAGAAAATGATGTGGAAGAAACATCGATCCACTGCCTCCTGTTCGCCCATCACTGGCCAGGGTGAGCCACACTAGCCAGGGTGAGACCGCAGAATTTGAGAGGGACTTTCATTTGAAACTGCTGGGAAGTGGGGTGGGGAGAAGACAATAGAAGGGGCAGAGGAAGCCTTGGCTGAGGTGGAACGGGAGGGAACTAGCTTGGCTGCAGCTCCCAGGCTCCCAGGGTACCAGCTGCTCCTCTTGTAGGAAGATGCTGGGCTCAACATCAAAGACTCTGGAACTTGCCAGCCAGGGACTGCATGGCCGCTCGTTGCAAAGGTCGCATAGTTGTCTCTGTATCTCCGGGCACCAAGGACAGCCCTTTGCTCCAGGTGGTTGCTACTGCCTTTCCAGTGCTGGGGGATGTCCAAGTGGTTCCTGGTCACTGGGGGTGTGGGTCCTCGGGGCAGGACTTCTCCCTGGCTCAGGGTCAGGGCTGGGAGAACCTGGGTGCTCTGTTGCTATGGCCACTGTTGCGTTCTCCATGACGCTCCCACGGATGTGATGACCCTGGACTGTGCGTGTCGGAGGTTGGACATTTGGGCCTGCGTCTCCTTTCAGTTCCTTATCTTCTCCCACCACCAGCAGGGACCCCTCTTCCTCCTGGCCACAGACGTGTGCCTAACACGCTGTGCTTGGACCGTTCGGTTCCCAAAGGGACCACGGAATACTTCTTGCCCCTCCCAAGCAGGGGAACACCAGAGATGGGGGGCGGGGGTGTGAATGTGACTGGTTCCAGGGGAGCTGCTGAGATTCTCTACCACCAGGAAGAAAAGGTACTTCGGTGGGGGGGAGGGGGGCATCTTTGGAGGTCCCCTAGGATTTCCTCTCATGGGCCACTTTCCTTACCAGAGTGACCCGGGCAGGCTGCCTGCAGCAGCAGCAGCTCCCGGCAGTAGCTGGGCCTGCTCCCTGCCTTCCCACGGACAGTACCATTTCTTAGACTAAGGACTTAGAGGACACGCCCAGCTCCAACAGCCTGCCTTTCCCCAACCCAGGCAAGTCGTGGGGGGCGGAGGGCAGGAAAGAGCCTGGCACACAGGAACTTCTCCCTGATGTGGGTACCCAGAGTCTGGGCGTGTCCTGCGGGCTGCTGGGTTTGGCCTGGCCTCCTCCTCTGGGACAAATGCTCACCCTCATCAGCTGCATCTCATCAAACTCATCTGCTGATCCATGATTCTCTCTCATCATTGATGTTTCTGTATCTTCTCTCTCCCTTCTTCTCTGAAATCAATAAATATATATATATACTAGAGGCCCGGTGCACAAAAATTTGTGCACTCGGGGGGGGGGGTGGTGGTCCCCCAGCCCGGCCTGTGCCCTCTCACAGTCTGGGACCCCTCGGGAGATAATGACCTGCTGGCTTAGGCCTGCTCCCGGGTGGCAGAGGGCAGGCCCAATCCCTAAGTGCAGCCCCTGGTCAGGCTCAGAGCAGGGCCGATTGGGGAGTTGGGGTGCCGCCCCGTCATGCACAGAGCAGGGCGGATCGGGAGGTTGCGGCGCCACCCCCTGTCACGCACAGAGCAGGGCCGATCAGGGGGTTGGGGCGCTGCCCCCTGTCACTCACAGAGCAGGGCCAATCAGGGGGTTGGGGCACTGCTCCCTGTCACTCACAGAGCAGGGCCAATCAGGGGGTTGGGGCACTGCCCCCTGTCACACACAGAGCAGGGTCCATCAGGGGGGTTGGGGCACTGCCCCCTGTCACACACAGAGCAGGGCAGATCAAGGGGTTGAGGCGCTGCACCCTGTCACACTCAGGGCAGGGCCAATGGGGAGGTTATGGCTCTACCCTGTCACACACAGAGCAAGGCCCGTGGAGGGGGGTTGGGGCGCCACCCTCTATCACCCACAGAGCAGGGCCGATCAGGGGGTTGGGGCACCGCCACTGTCACACTCAGGGCAGGGCCGATGGAGAGGTTATGGCTCTACCCCGTCACACACAGAGCAGGGCCCGTGGGAGCGGGGGGTTGGGGCACCGCACCCTGTCACACACAGAGCAGGGCCCATCAGGGGGTTGGTGCGCTGCACCCTGTCACACACAGAGCCGCAGGGCAATCGGGGGATTGGGGAGCTCCCCCCCTATCAGGCACAGAGCAGGGCTGATCAGGGGGTTTGGGCGCTGTCCCCTGTCACGCTGATCCCGGTGCCGGGAGCCTCGCTGCTCTGCTGATCCCGGTGCCGGGAGGCATATTACCCTTTTACTATATAGAATAGAGGCCTGGTACACGGGTAGGGGCCGGCTGGTTTGCCCTGAAGGGTGTCCTGGATCAGGGTGGGGGTCCCCACTGGGGTGCCTGGCCAGGCTGGCTGAGGGGCTGAGGGCTGTTTTCCCGCTGGCAGTTGACTAAAAGCTCCCAACCGCTCCTTGTTTTCTTTTTTTTTTTTTATTCTGGGCCAGCTTTAGCTCTGAGGCCTCGCTGCTGAAAACATCGATACAATGTTGCGGTCTGGGGCTGACTGAAAGCAGGTTTTGTTTAGCTTCTTATTTGCAACATAGTAATAGTTGCTTAGAGTTGCAGTTGAGAGGCCGGCAAGTGAGGCGGGGAATGTTGGAGTCTGCAGTCCCTGGAGGAAGCAAGCCTCCCTGCTCGCTTCAGTGCATGGCTGCCGGCCGCCATCTTGGCTGACAGTTAATTTGCATAAGGATATGCTGATTAGCCAATGGGAAGGGTAGCGGTCGTACGCCAATTACCATGTTTCTCTTTTATTAGTGTAGATATGTTTTTAAAGAAAATATTAATCCACTTGTCTGGCCTATTTGCTGACCAATTAGAGACTTAGAAAAGGTCCCAAGTGCTCCCTGGGACAAGCACGACCTCTTTTGTTGCTACACCAGGTTGGGGCACTGTGAGGTCTCAAAATAGCCATCAGGATGGAAGAATTTCTTTTTAAAAAATATATTTTTATTGATTTGAGAGGGAGAGGGAGAGGGAGAGGGAGAGGGAGAGGGAGAGGGAGAGGGAGAAACATCAATGATGAGAACCATTGATGGGCTGCCTCCTGCATGCCCTCCACTGGGCATCAAGCCCACAACCTGGGCATGTGCCCTGACTGGGAATTGAACCGTAACCTCCTGGTTCATAGGTTGACCCTCAACCATTGAGCCACACCAGCAGGGCTGTTTTCTTTTTTTCTGAAGTATTTTGACTATTATGTGAAATATGCTTTCTCTCTGTTTCTTTTTTTCACTTTTCTACCTTCCTTTGGGTTGTTTGAATTTTCTTTGTTTAAACAGGGATGGGGGTTTGGGGGGATGGCACTAGAATTAAAAGCGTATCAATAAATACCTTTACCAGAATATTCCTCAAAAAACTCAAATTTATCATGTCAGGAAAATGAACCTACCACCTCTTCCCCTCAACCTGCCTTTTCTCCCGGGTCTGTATCCCAGGTGGGATACCACTTTCTGCCAAGGCATCCGGGCTGGGGATCTGATGGCTACTTTGTCGTTTCTGACTTTTCAAGTCCTACAGATTGAGAAGGATTTGCCACGAAGCTGCAGAGCCCCTTGCTTGCAAGGGGTTCTCATGGGAGAGGCTCGGGAATGCTTTACATGGCTGTGTGTTTCTGTAGAATTTGCAAAAGGAAACTATTTTAAGTGCAAACAGTGAAGATGGATGGCTCTTTCTACTCTGACTTTTCCTCAAGCCCCTCATGTTGGCGTGACCCTAGGCATCTTTGGGATCTCGCTAAGGAAAGGAGAGCTGGGGATACATTTAGTTTGGGTTTAGCCAGATACATGTATGTTATTTGTGTCACTTCCAGGTGTAGTTATGTTGCTGCCCGTCTTTCCAGTGTAGGAATGGTTTCTAGGGTTACCATTCTGATTCAGCCAGCTCAGTGATAAACAGGTCCCACAGCACCTGTTTTAGGAAATCTATAGACAGCAGAGGAGAAACAAGATTTGACGTGGGGCCAGAAGCCAGCCTATGGGAAATTCTTCCAGTTATCGTATGTATAAAGTTTTAAGCATGAAGTCTATTCTCATCCATGCCTATTTGAAACAGAAGTTCTCTCCTAGCGAATATATTCGATAAGGCAACATCTGCAATTAAAACATACACACCTATATACACACATCTTTTTTGAATAATTCAGGAAACATATTTTACTAGAAATCTTGTGTAATAAGGCACAAACTGCAGGAATACCAGAAATAGAAGCATTCCCGAGTGTGAAATTAAATGTATGCATCTACCAGATAAGATAGCATCTTAGTTTATCTAGTCCAGCTGGTGTGGCTCAACCCAGCCAGTGTTGCACAGTGGTTAAGCATAAACCTATGAACCAGAAAGTCACGGTTTGATTCCCAGTCAGGGCACAAGTGTGGGTTGCAGGCCAATCCCCAGTAGGGGGCATGCAGGGGGCAGCTGATCAATGCCTCTCATCACTGATGTTTCTATCTCTCTTCCCCTCTCCCTTCCTCTCTGAGATCAGTAGAAAGATATATTTTTAAGAAGTGCTGATGCATAAGAGGATCTAATTGAAGTCCTGGCTCAGTTTATTATGAAGGCAGGTGGCCCATTTCTGAATTGGCAATGGAAGGTACCAACACTCCAAGTGAAATCCCAGCCTCACAGCCACATGTGCTTTCTAACGCATGGCCAAGAGAAAGGCTGCTGTGGACGAGTGCCTGCGAAGTGCACCCTGGACTCACCTCTAGAGAGAATGTTTAATGTTGCCGCGTTAGCAGAGCAGTGGGGTTGCGTGCCTACCGCCTCCCATGGCTTCTCGAAGAATGACTGTTAGTGCTTTGTGCCTTGGTTGGTGGGCCTCAACCTACACTGAGGGACATTATACACAATTTGGTCTGTGACATTGATCCCCTATCTGTGTAGAGACATTGAGGGCGTCACTTCTTATGTCCACAGGGGTCCCTCTAAGGACCACTCATAGAAGTGAACATGCTCTTTGGTCTCACTATGTGGAATAGTTGCTTTTCCTTAGCAACTTGAAAGTACTCTGGATCTTATAATGGGTCATATCTCCCCTCCCCATCAGAGGCTAGGGTCTTAGAGCTAAGTTGGTGAAAAACCATGAGACCCCACAAAGCGGACTAAATATCTCAGATTGGCGCCACCGGTGAGTATGGAGTCAGAACATGGGGTGTTGGTAAGATGCCCTAGGGGCCCGGGCTGCCATGCTGAGTGCCGGGGAACCCCGCCCTGGACAAGGGCTGGAGATGAACACAGGTCCCTCCAAACCAGTCTTACAGAGGTGCCTGCAGAGAGCACCCCTCCCGCTTAGAGTTAGGGTTAGGCTCAGCTATGGTAGGGCGATGACATGGAGACAGGCACATCTCCCTCACCGCTTTACCTCTTTATACACGCATGGCATTGCTGGAACCCCGTGGGCACCGCATGTGAAATGAAGCACCCTATGCTTTCCACTGTTTCACCATCCCGTCCCCAAAGTTCGCTTCTGTTATGTAAGCCAGGGAAGTGGGACGCTGTAGACATTAAAAGTGTTGGCTTTGAGTCAGAGGGCCAATTTCAAATCCTGCCTCCACACCCACTAGCTGAGTGGCCGGGGGTAAGACACTGAGCCTCTTCATCTGTAGACAGGAACAAAAGCACTGCTCACCGAACACAGCTGCTACAGGAGACACGTGACCTAACACTGTGCACCGCCTCGCTCGGAGCCTGGCCCAGCAATGGCTGTGGGCTATGAAGAAACACACTCTGGTGCGTAAGGACCAGACACAATCCTGGGCCTTGGGATTGGATGTGCCTGGGTTCACCTTCCAGCTCTTCCCTGCCCAACTGTGAAACTTCGGGCATGTTTCTAACTTCTTCTTCTTCTTTTTTTTTTTTTTATAATTTTTATTTCTTGAAGTATTACAAAGAGTATTACATATGTCTCCTTTCCCCCCCCGCCCCCCTTGACATTCCCCCGGCCCCTACCCCCTATAGACTGATGAACAGGGGTAGATGCAGAGGCAGAGCAACATTGAACAGACTGTCAAACTACAGTGGGAAGCCTGGGGAGGGTTTGCGGGGGGGTGGGGGGGGGTTAAGAGATCAACCGAAGGACTTATATGCATGCATATAAGAATAACCAATGGACACAAGACTCTAACTTCTTTATGCCTCAACTTTTCCATCCGCAAAATGGGCTCATAATCCGTCTAAAGCTCCTGGCACACTTCCCGTGCGAAGTGTGTGCTCCATAATTGACAGCTCTCATTGCCTGCTGTTTACTGATCATGCTCGCCCGGGCAAGAGGGACCGCCTGAGGGAGGTGTGAGAGCCGTGTGGTAACAGGAACCCTTGGTGGTAACAGGAGGCTGAGTCTCAGTTTTCCAACTGAAAATGGGATTCTCCCGGCCCATTGCTCCCCCGCCACCCCCCGCCCCCGCGGCTGCTGTGGGCATCAGCCTTCCCTCAGGCTCCGGAGAGAGCAGACAGGTTCGTGCTCCCGTGGTGTACCCCCGTGTTCACCACCACCATGTCCCAAACTGGAGCTTCTGGAAGATGCTCAGGGCATTTCCTCAGCAAAGGGGGAGAGGGTGGGTGCTTCCAACAGGAACAACGGGCATTCCGCGCCCTGGCAGCAGGTTTTGGCGACAGGAAAAGAAAAACCAACTTTCTCCCATTAGACCTGCGGTGGGGAAGTTCGGAGCCGGAAAGCTAAATGCTGTCCCCTGCTGGTCGTTTTCTGTGTCGCAGCATTAAAATGTTAGTTGCACAAGCTCTTACCTAAACTTAGCCACGGGAAGAGGAAGACGGTGTGGACGGATCAGCACGATCTGCAGGCATCCAGAAGGAGGATGTTACAGGTGGTCAGGCCCGTCTGGATAATGTCCCTCTTGACGAACTCATACTCCGTTGATTAGTAATCCCAGTTATACCCGCGAACAAGGACCTGGAGACAGTCCCACAACCCCAGGAGCTGGGAAGAGGACCCAGAAGTACGGAGGAGACCACAATCCGACCACCACCCTGATTTCAGCCTGTGAGACCCTGAGCAGAAAACCCAGCTGCGTCTCGCTCAGACTCTGGCCTGTGAGCAAACAAATGGGTGCTGTTTCAAGCTGCTAAATTTGTGACATTATTCACATGTTAGACACTTGCAACATGTTCCCCGTCTCTCACTCACTTTTCCATATCTTTCACTTTTTTCTTCTTGAGCATCAATTTCAGTGTTTTCTACTGTCCTAACTTCCATTTCCTTAAACTTCTGTTTTTAATATATATATATTTTTTATTGATTTCAGAGAGGAAGGGACAGGAAGAGAGAGATAGAAACATCAATGATGAGGCAGAATCATTGATCAGCTGCCTCCTGCACACCCCCCACTGGGGACTGAGCCCGAAACCTGGACATATGCCCTTGACCGGAATTGAACCCCGGACCCTTCAGTCTGCAGGCTGATGCTCTATCCACTGAGCAAAACCTGCTAGGACAATCTTTTCTGTTTTGTCTAACTTGCTGTTAAACATACCTATTGGATTCTTACTCTCAATTATTCTTTTCAATCCTATAATTTCTATTTATTTGTTTGTTTGCAGTCACTACAGGTTTCCCTGTATTCCCTCCCCCCTTTTTCCTTTTTAAAATTGAGATATAATTGACATACAGCAATTGTGTAAGTTTAAGGTGTACAGTGTGCTGCTTTGATACATTTATATATTGTCCTACGATTACCACTGCAGTCAGTTAACACCTCTGTTGTGTCACATAATTATCATTTCTTTTTTTGTGGTGAGAAATTTAAGACCTGGTCTCTTGGCAACGTTGAAGCATGTACTACAGCATTGCTGACTATCACCGCCATGCCCGCAGTGGCTCTCCTGACTTATTCATTTTCTAGTTGCGAGTTTTATTTAATTCCTCTTAAAAACAAATTCCCGGTATTGGTGAAATTCCCCATATTTTCATCTGTTCTTTATGACTATTAACCATGGTTATGTTTACATTTGTGTCTGATAACTTCTGACGAGAAGCGGGATCATTTGTGGGTCTCTTGCTATTTTTCTCTCTCTTGGTTTTCCATCCTTCGGCCCTGTCTCCTGGTAGACCAGGTGTCTGAACTGCAGAGACTAAGTGAGGGTGGTGCTACCTCCCACAAGAGGTGATGCAGGTTCCTCCGTTGTGCAGTGAGAGCCTGGGCAGGTCGCGGGCCGTCAGTGCCTGAGGTGGTTCGAAGCTGGGTGTGGGGCTTTGGGAGGGTGCTCTGTGCTCATTGTGTTCTACACGCGCAGCCCTTCAACGTGAATGCTCCCAATGACAGCTGCACGCATTTCTTCAGGTTCTTTCCATGTCTATTATGTCTTGGAATACATTTTCCCTATACTGGATGCTCTTCATCTGCCTTCCATATCTATACTTTTCTCTCTAATCTGTTGAATTGTTTATTCATTCCAAGCACATGTCACTTGATTTGGGGTAAGATAAAGAAATACCCCATTTCTTTTTGAGTTTTCCAGTGTTTGTTCTTTTGCTGTTCCCGGTATATTGTTTATTTCTGATATGTTTCTTTTCACTTTCATTCTTTTTTAAAAATATGTTTTTATTGAGTTTTAGAGAGAGAGGAAGGTAGAGGGATAGAGAGATAGAAACATCAATGAGAGAGAAACATCATCAATCGGCTGCCTCTTGCATGCCCCTGGCTGGGAATCAAGCCCACAATCAGGGCATGTGCCTTGACTGGGAATTGACCCACTAGTCTGTGTGGACTAGTGTGTGTGTGTTGGGTGTGTTCACTTGAGGGTATGTGGGGGTGGGGTGTAATGTGTGTGATGTGATGGTTGGTGTGTGTGATATGTTGTGTGTGTGTGTAGATGGTGTGTGTGTTGTGTGTCTGCACTGTGTGATGATGCGTATGTGTGAGTGTACATTAATGTGTGAGCGTGTGTGTGTTGGGTATGTTCTCGTGAGTGTGGACAGATGTGTGATGTGCAACCTGTGTGAGTCTCCACAGCATAGTGTGTGTGTGTGTGTGTGTGTGTGAGTGT
>NW_005871378.1:14693-31612 GCF_000147115.1 Myotis lucifugus
CAGAAGAGCCCCCTGCCTGGGACAGTCACAGCAACCCCAAAGAGCCATGTCCCACCCCCTCCTCCCACCCCGGAAAAGCAAGCGGAGCACCTGACGCCAGCATGCTAAGCACTCAAATCCGTGGCTGAGCTCCGGTGGCCTCAGCAGCATGCTAAGCACTCAATCCGAGACGCCCTCCCCCTCTTTGGGATTGCAGAGCCCCTCCCCCCACTCACTCCTGACCCCTTCGTGGCCCCTTTTCCCTCCTGGTCATTTACTCCACCTGTGTACTCCCTGTCCCCTCCCGGGAAGGCAAGCTCCTTGAGGGCAGGGATCTGCTCGGCCTGGATGAGGGAGTGCAGGACATTCAGAGGATATGTGCAGGGAAGGAAGAGAGGAGGGAGGGGCCTAACCCAACCTTCCGCCTGGCCTGGGCCTGTGGTGAGGGGCATGGGGGAGCGCCCCCTCCCCACTGGGTCCTCCTGCTTACCACCTGGGCACAGCCAGAGGCGAGGGCAGCCTGCGGGCTGCAGGTGGGGGCCTGAGGGAGGGCACAGCTGGGGGGAGAGGGGAGCAGGAGGGAGGATGCGCTCCATGTCTGGGGACGGAACTCCTGGCCTGGGATAGACTTGCTTTAGCCCGAGACTGGCCCTAGGAGGATGGATGCCTTTCTTCTCCAGGCTGGAGGCTGAGGCTGGGAGGCAGCGGGTGGTTCAAGTGTGGCAACGGCCACAGGGACCTGAGGACAGGCCCAGCGGGGGTGAGGCCAGCACCCCTTTGGGACAGTTCTTCCTCCAGGAGGACAGGCCGGCTGGGCCTCACCTGCCCGGGCCACAGCGAATCACCACAGGAGGTTAAGGGCTGAACAGCCTGCACACCTTTCACAGGTGTGGTCTCATTTGGGCCCCACAACCCTTGCCAGGGAACTCAGGTTTCCACTTTACAGGTGAGGAGAGGGAAGTGCGAGGGCGCGGCCTGCAGGAGCAGCTGGTGGGGGCGGAACTCAGGGCTCCGGGGACTCACTCTTCCTTCGCAGCCTGTGATGGACAGAGGCTGACACACCTCTGCCTCCCGGGCTGTGGAATGGGCCAGCCAAGGAGGTGGCACCCAGGCCCCATGCTGATGTCATGACGCTGGGAATCAGAGTACCCGGGTTTGGTCCCCAGCTTGGCTGCAGATCGGGCGAGCACCGCTGCTCCCTGGGACTCAGTTTCCCTACCTGGCACCCAGGCCTGTCGCCTTGATGGTGCCCAGGGGGGCTTCAGTGAGACTCAGACAACACTAGGCTTTGTACTCCACAGACTCCTCTCACTTTCCAGAAGCTTCCAGAGGCTTCCCCGGGAGCCCTTTCTCTTTCCTGCCATCTTCCCCTTCTCTTCCCACCCTCTTGTCCCTCTGCTGGGCCATGTGATCTGAGTAAAGTCCAGAGCCACTCAGAGCGGCTCTTCAGGGCCCACCGCCCAGCAGCTGCTCCGTAAGCCACCGTGGCCGCCACAGCAGCTGCTGGGCGGGAAGGTGCCTCTCTGCCCGCTCCCACTGTGCGGTCCCTTGTGAGGGGGGGCTCCGGGCGGGTCTTTCTGCTCACCCCGAGGTTTGAGTGATGATGGGGGCCCCAGGCTGTCAATACTTTCACTTCCAAATGGGGCCCACGCCCACCAGTGGATGAGTGGAGACAAGATGTGGCAACCCTTGCAATGGAACGTTGTCCAGCCATAAGGAAGAATGGAACGCGGGTTCTTCTATAACCTGATGAACCTCGGGAAGCGTACGCTAAGTGAAAGAAGCCAGTCACAGTCACATGCAGTGTAAACCCATGTAGCTGAAACACCAGACAGGTAAATGCAAGAAACAGAAGAAGAGTTAGTGGTGCCAGGGCTGGGAAGGGGGGAGGAGGAGCCATTGCTTAATGAGTACGGGGTCTCTTTTTGTTGTGATTAAAACGTGATAAAGGCGGTGGTTGCACTAAATTTTAATTCTAAAATTGTTAATTGTATGGTACATGAATTTCACTTTGATTTTTAAAAGTTGGGCTAATGCCCTGGCCCCAGGGTGTCTGCACCTCCCCTCCCCCCCAGCTCCTGTGGCCTCCAGATCCCACTGCGAGCCCACCCCTCCAGACCCCACCCTCCTCTGCTGTCATGAGAGCTTCAGCCCCTCAGCTCCCGGCCAGCACTCCCCCGGGGCCCCAGGAAACTGAATACCACAGTCCCTGTGTCACCAGCACCTGCTGATACGCACAACACCCCTGAGAGGCAGGACCTTTCTCCCCCCATGACGGTGGGATGTGAGGGGCCCAGTGCTGACACGTTGCAGCTCCTTTGTGGGTGGCTGGACCTCAGGCCAGGCCCCTTGCACTGCCACACGAGGCCTGTCACCCCAAAACCACCCCAGATACCCCAGTACAAGCTTCCCCTCTGTCCTACTCCCTCAACCCTGCTGCCACGCACAGGGCCCTATGGGCACAGGCCTAGACCTCAGGGGCCACATAACTGCAGCCCCCAGCCGGGACGCATCTACCTTCAGCCTGGGCCACGGCTAGAAAATGCCCCCACCTTTGGGCAAGGCCAGGCCTTCCTGGGACACCCGCCTAAGATCAGCGCTCGACTCCCTTCCCCCTGAGATGGAATCCCAGGGCTTCGGAGATGGCCCACTGCTCCCAGTTTCACCAGGAAGACCCACCGGATATGAGAACCTGGATACAATAAGACTGTGGGGAAAGAGCTGCCAGTCCTTGGCCAAGTCCCTTTACACTGTCATCTCCCTGCAGCCTCGCCAGGCCCCAGAAGTACAGTGTGACGGAAGGACCCACAGGCAGCCCCTGCAGCTGGAATTCCCGGTTCAGTCCCACTTCCACCACTTAGTCGCTGTGTGATCTTAAGCTACTGAGCCTCTCTGAACCTCAAGTCCTTCATCTCAAAAACAGCCGCTCTAATGTCACAGGCTTATGACACCTTGGTTTTCTGCCTGTGTCATAGGAAGCACCACACAAGGTTGCTTCCCGAATTATGGTTACGATCAAAGCTAAGCCTTGGAGAGCTGGTGCGAAAGGGCAATTGGGCCCAGGATTACTTTAAGCCATCGGGATATCTAGTGGGTTTGGGGGAGCCCTGTGAGGACCCGAGCCTGGGTAGGATGCTGTCAGAACATGGGGCACCGAGCCAGGGGGACAGCGGGAGGTGGAGTTGTTGGGAAGCCAGGGAAGGCTGACAGGCCCACAGGCAACAAAGCTGCCTTTCTCACAGAGAGCATGAGGTGATGGCGCCGCCCTAGTGGCAGATCTAGCAGCCAGCCCTGAGCAAAGCAACCACTGGTGGTGGGCAGAGGTTTCATGGGGCTCTAGGCAAGATGTAGCTGGTACTGGAGTCAGCACGGGCTCCCAGGCCTGGTCCTGAGCCTGCCTTGGCCCAGATGGGTGCCCAGGAGCCTAGCATCTCATAGGGTGCTTGTCCAATAGCTGCACCTGACATGAGGTTACTGGGGCCCGGAGCGGGTGTCAGTGACTTGTTCAGGGTCCCACTACACAGCTGCATTGGACCCAGATCTCATTCTCCATCTAACACTCCTTCATGGCACCATGCGGAAAACCTAAACGGGGAGGGACACGGGGAGCTCATGGCCCCCCAAGGCCCAGGTCCCAGTGTCCCCCAGCTTCCCCCAGACCCTAAGTCCCACTGTTAGAGGCGATTTCCCTGGTGGTAAGGAACAACCATTAGATGTTTGGGGTTAGTTTGTAAGCACAGGCAAAGACTGTTTAGTCAAAAATTATCCTTGAAAACATCCTAAGAGACACCTGGTGGGTCCGTCCATGCAGCTCCTCAATGAAACCACAAGGGCCCCGCCCATCACTGTTTCTTTGGTGGGCTCAGGTAAAGACGCTGACTTGTGTTTCAAGGTCACACACACCGCACATTCATGCTCACCCGGAGTCACTCCCATCACGAAAAGGAACGTGCACTGCACCAGAGACTGGGGATCCAAAAAATAGCCAGAGACCTCCCAGCATATGGGCATCACAGGGTCTTCCGCGTGGGCTCCATCATTCTCATTCCTGGTCAGATGTGTTCAGCTGAAATGGCTCAGGTCCATGGCTCACGTGGTGATGGGGACATGGAAAGGGAGGTCAGAGGTTGTGCTCTTCATTTGGCCGAAACCTCGGCCACAGCTTTGATGTTTGGATTCTTGTCCATCCCTTTGCCCCCTGGCTGCTGGGCTTCCCAAGAACCTCTCCCCAGTGTGGGGGCGGGACCTGGAAGGTCACACATAACAGTACCTTTATGTAGGAAGGTAGCTGGAAAATACATATAGGGAGCTGGGGTGTGTGTGTGGGCGGGGTGGGGGGAGGCTTGTAGGTGTCCAGGTGGAGGTGGACTGTGTAGCTGCCCTGTATGCTCCTGGGCCATAGCACTGGGCTGGCCTTTAGCAGATCATGCGGTTGAGGGGAGAAAGAGCATGGGCTCAAAAGTCGTTAGACCATGGGAACTGTGTTCAAATCCTGGCTTAGCCATATCATAGTTCTGTGAGTAAGTCAAGTTTCCTGTCCTCTCTGGTTCTGTATGTCCTTCTTTGACAAAGAGAAAAAGCAAGATAGTTGAGGATAAAATAGAACAAGCTTTTCATATAATAAACACACACACACACACACACAGCACACACACACACACACACACACCTCTGCGAAGTGGCAGGTGTTGATGGACATGGAAAGGGAGGTCAGAGGTCAGACACCTGGAAGGACGCACATAACAGTACCTTTATGTAGGAAAACAGCTGGGAAAGACATTTAGGGAGCTGGGTGGGGTGAGGCTGGGAGGCTTGTAGGTGGGGTGCTGCTGAACCAAGAGGCCCCACCCCAAGTCCTGTCCCGCCCCCACACTGGGGAGAGGTTCTTGGGAAGCCCAGCAGCCAGGGGGCAAAGGGATGGACAAGAATCCAAACATCAAAGCTGTGGCCGAGGTTTCGGCCAAATGAAGAGCAGCAGGAAATGTCTCCGAGTTGTGTCTGAGCTGCCTGCGGCTGCAGAGACCTGGGCGGAGGGGCTGGGAGCCTCCTGGATTCTGTCCAGACACCCGGCCAGCCCTGCTCCACGCCTATTTGGGGGGAGAGAGGAGAGAAAGCGAGAGGCACGCAGCTGTTCCTGAGCTGGGGCCTCAGAAATTCAAGCCGAGCCACAGGCTGCTGCAGCAGGGAGGGCCTCCTGGAAGGCGACTTCTGAGGCGCTGGCCCAGCCTCCCCAGCAGCCCTGGGATTAGCTCAGCAGCCTCCCCCGAGCTCTGAACATCTGCAGGAGTCCACTTCCCTCTCTCCCAGCCCCACAGGGCAGCCCTTGTGACGGGGGAAGGGGAAGCAGACAGCTGCCACCTGGAGGGGGCCCCAAATGGCCTAAAACTCAGGGATTAGGACACAGCAATGGTACAGGGACCGCCCGGGGCTTCATTCCAGACATGCCATCTCCTCCCCCATTTTGTGGGCTTGAAGGAGAAGAGGCAAGAAGAAAAGGTGATACCTGCACCTGTGTCAAGGTTGGACTTACTGTTTCCATCCTTCAGCTGAGGAAACAGGCTCAGAGAGACTGAGTAACTTGCCCACAGTGACCCAGTAAGTTAGGAGCAGGGCCCAGATAAAAACCCAGCCAATCTAATTCAGAGTCCTGAGACCTCTCTTTATCTGGGCCCCAAAGAATTAGAACCAGGCAGGTCAGATGGAAGCCAGGATGGGGCTAGCCTGCCTGAGGCTCAGGGCGGTCACTGGCTGCATCCCTGAGGCAGAGCCCTGCAGAGGAGGGAAGGGCAGCGGGCTTTGCAAATTGCTCCCGGACTGTCACGTCCAGTTCTCATGTTGCATTCTGTCCAGAAGCAAAGATCAGGCGAGACATTGACTAACCGTCACAGGAGGCTCTGCTGAAATCTGGGGCTCGGGCTTAGACAAGACTTAGAGGAGGCTGGGTTGTTGCGGGGCCTGAGCAGACTTGTTCCGTGGGACGGATTCAGCCAGGATAGTTTAGGTTTTGCTGCAATAATGCACAGTCCCCCAATCTTAGTGGCTTACACAATTGAGGCTATTTCTTGCTCATATCACATGTTCAGCACCGGTCGGGAGAAAGCTCGGCTTGTTCTAGTCAGTCTGGGATCCAACCCAAGTCCGTTTCCTCCATATGTGAGTTCCCCAAACACTGCAGTGAGAGTGAGACTATGCGCTGGCTCCTGAAGCTTCTCATTTGACTGGCTGAAGGAAGTCACATGGGAATATTGAACTTCAGGAGGCCCTGGAACTCAGTCCCACCCCGTGCCCAGGAGCAGATGGAATTCTTGGATGGGTAGCACTGACGGTTCAGGGCCCAAAGGCATAACTGGGGCTCTGGGTGAATGCATTATGATTCTAAGTCCATTTTAGCAGGAGCTTCCCAGGGAACAGAGGTGTGCGAGCCGAGGCAGGAGGGACTGTATTGCAGGAAGGTGGTGGCAGAGACTCCGCCATCCCTGGAGTGATGGGAGACGATCTGTGTGGCAGGAAAGGGCAGTGGTGGGTAAGGGCAAGGGCTGTGGAGCCAGAGGGGCCTGCATTCAAATCCCGTTCTCTTCGTAGCTGTTACTTTGAGCACATTACCTAACCTCTCTGGGCTCCAGTCTCCTCCTCTGTTATGTGGGGTTGCTAATAACCCCATAGGCTTGTTGTGAGAATTAAATGAGATAGTATATGCACACCATACTGGCACATGGGAAGCTTAATCAGGTCAGTTGCTTTTGTTGATCTCATTCCTACCCAAGATCCTGTGATCTCCTCTCCCGGAATCCTTGGCCACATCCCTTCCCAGGCCTCTCACATCCCTAAGACATTAGTCAGCAGTCAGCAGTCAGCAGCCAGGGCAGAGTTGGGAGAGTTCTATGTTCTGGACAAGCAGGCTGTTTTCCCCACAAGTGTCACATGGTCCATAGAGGCAGGATGCTTTCTGGGACTTTCTCTAGCCTCCCCTTCCCCTATATATTTCCCTTTCCTGTTGCCTTCAAGCCTGACTGCAAAGCAATTACCTTCTTCAGCTCATCCCCAAATCTTCTCTGACAACAATTGATGTAATTACGATCTCCAGGATTTTAAAAGCCTTTCCCACAAGTTGTCTGTTGTTCTCTTGTTTTTTCTGCTTCATTGAGGTTTGGCCACATTAGACGGGAGATGACTCTGTCCCCTCCAGCTTCCTCCTTGTCCAGCTTGATCACTGGTATTTGTTCCTTAGTTGCTGTCTTAGACAGTGTTCCTCAGGCTCCACACTTTCTGTGATAAAGCTCTCGGTGTCCCTCAGGCTCTACAATGAGCACTTTAGAGACATCAGGAGGAGGAATGGCAAAGTGGGGTAGAGTGTTTCAGGAATGAGTGCTGCAGGAGCTTAGAGAGGAGACGGAAGTTAAGAGAGGCTTTTCGGAGCAGGCAAGGTTTGAGCCTCACCCCCTTACTTTCCTAGGGCAGCTGCTGGTCAACCTGCTCTCTGGCTCTGCACGTCTTGACCTGCAGTACCGCATATGGACACCAGGGGGGAGACAAGTGGCTTTGCTGGGACCCCTATGCTCAGATGGAAAGAAGGCCCACGGGGCTCTCCCCACCATTACACCTTTGAGCAGGGAGAGGAGGAGCTGAGGCAGCTGTCAGCTCTCTGTGCCCGCAGAGGCTTGAATCCATGAATATGGTCTAAACTGTAGTTTCCTGGCCTCTGTCCATTGAAACTGACTCATCTGCCCTCCAGGTTCTCAAACTGTGGTCCCTAGACCCCTTGTATGGGAATCGGTTTGTAGACGTGTAGATTCCTGCTCTAGCCCTCCAGTCAGGAGATGGGGCCTGGGAATCTGCATGCTTAGCACTCAGCACTCGCTCCTCTCAGACACAGGAGAGACTGAGAACCTGAGGTTCGAGGCTTTCCATGATCTTAGGATCTTAGCCCATCAAACCTCTTCGCCCTTTTCTCCCCTATTTTCCATATCACTTCCAGGTAAAGGATCTGTAATTTGGGGCATATTTGATTCCTGGAGAGTCGTAAGTTCATACCACTATGTTAAAAGCCCTGTATGACTTTGCTAAATGAAGCATTTTCCAAATTAATGGACAGGGCAACCCCTTTTCCCATGTTTCTTTTTCTTTTTTTTTTAGCCCATGACCGGAATCGAACCTGGGACCCTTGGGTCCACAGGCCAATGCTCTATCCACTGAGCCAAACCAGTCAGGGCCCCTTTTCCCATGTTTAATACCTACTTACATCACGTAGCACATCTTAGGAAGGTCACCCTGCTACCGCCAGCCTGAACCAGCTGCTCCCCTGTGCTCCCTGCAAACATCATGCACTTCGCCACTCCCATACCACACCCTAACTCTCCCCGAGACACGCAGGCCCAACTAACCCCCTCTCCCCCCAAAAAAGTAGTCCCAGATCTCTGTAGCAAACCCAGGGCTTTTGGGGCGACAGCCTCACTACCTTTCCCCTTTATATTGCATTTTTTGTCACTTTCTGGATGCTCAGCTCTAACCATCTTAGTATAACAAAACCTCATTCCTCCCTTCATTCTTTAGAAGTAGAGACTCAGGGCCCTCTAGACAACATCTCCAAGAGAAAAAAAGACGAGACTCATCCCAATCCCCCACAAGTTCAACCCAGCCCATAGCCTGAGCCCCAGCAAGTTAGCCTGGTCCCTTCCCATTCCCCGTCTCATCAACCATACTGCCTAGTGCAAGCCACCAGCTCACTCATCATCTCCAGAGCAGCAAGGTGAGAGCATATGCTCAGAGGGAACTAAAAGTCACTGCATCTAAAGTCAGAGACCACCTCACTCTAGCCGGTTTGGCTCAGTGGAAAGAGTGCCGCCTGGGGACTGAAGGGTCCCGGGTTCGAGTCCAGTCAAAGGGCACGTACCTTGGTTGCAGGCTCCTCTCCGTGCGGGCCCGATGTTTCTCTCTGTCTTTCCCTCTCTCTCCCACTCTCTCTAAAAGATCAATGGAAAAATATCTTCAGGTGAGGATTTAAAAATAAATAAATGAAGTCAGAGACCACCTGGATTTCTACTCTCCATTTATTTAGCCCTGGGGTTCTCAGACTTTTGGATTCAAGGGCCTGTAAGTAACTCTCAATTTATAGGTCCAAATCAAGTTTCCAACTTTTAAGTTTGCCAAGAAGCCCATTAAAATATTATCTGATCTGCACTTCTTTGTTCCCAAAACATAGTTCCTGGAGACTTTGAATGGGAATAAGCCATCATTTTATAAAATAATTTTATTACAACTTTTAGTTTATTTATTTCTTATGAAATAGTTTTAAAAAATCCTTTTTATTATTTTTTTAAAATCCTCTTCAAAGGACTTGCTTAGAGAGAGGAAGAGAGAGAGAGTGAGAGAGAGATAAAGAAACAATGATGTGAGAGAGAAACATTGATCAGTTGCCTCCCATACATGCTCTGGCCTGGGATTGAACCTGAAACCCAGCTATGTGCCCTGACCAGGAACTGAACTGGCAACTTTTCAGTGCACAGGATGATGCTCAACCAACTGAGCCACTCTCCGGGCACACATTTTAATATCAATATTTTTACTTTAATACCAAAACAAGAAAGAGAAACAGACTGTCCAAATAAAGAAAAGTCTCAGTTAATAAATTTAACTTTGTGGAACATTCATTATATTTTCCTTATTTTTTCTATTTTTGCACAAACAAATGAAAAACTGATCACAAAGCAGCTTGTGTCCTTGGGCCAGGGTTCGGGGAGCAGGCCAGTGCGAGCACCTGGTCTGCGCGTAGCTCCAGCTGTGTGGGATTGCAATAGTAAGGTGGTGTCGGTACTGGGAGTTCAGTACATTTTCCATGAAATATTAAGACCTGACATTTTCATAGCAAAGGAGGTATTATCGCCATTGCTTTCTATATTCGGTCCTGGTGCTATTCCAAAGATGGAGAGTTGAAGAAAATTTAAGAAAGTGATAGCATCTCTACACCTAGTGTCTCCTGTGAAGGGCTTAGTGTCTGTGGGCAGCATTAGGCACTGCCCTTCGGGCAGGATGGTCAGGAGGGTGAAGGGTGGGAACCCGCATGGTGGGGGGGGGGTGAGGAGCTGGAAGTACACACTACAGAAGATGAGCCCCAAGAAGGTTATCATTTGGCCAGCTGTCTCTGAAGGACTGGCCCAGGAAGCAGTGAGCTGTCTTCATTCTGAGGCCCCAGGAAAAAGCTAGGTCCAATGAAAAGGAATTACAGAGAGGCAATTTGAGTTTAATAGAGGAAAGAAGTTCTAGGAATCAGAGATGCTTAAATACAGCAAGTGAGCTTTTCATTACGGCATACAGAGGTAGAACAGTCATTAGTCTGGGAGGTGATAGAAAAGTTTATGCATTTAAATGAAAATAGTAAAATTAAATAGAAAAAATTAAAACAATAATTTTAAGTTTATAGTACTTGACAGCTAATATGTAGTTTGGGTACAGCTGAGTTTTAAATTAGTCTTAACAGGTAGAGAAAAATTATTGTGACCTCAGGTTCAAGATGGCAGGTTGAGGATACACAGCACTGAACAAAACAGATAAAAACACCCGCCTGCCCTTGAGGAGCTTACAATGAGAAACTCCACAGACTATATTATCCTGGAGACACTGGAAGAACTTGAGGATAGGGTAGACTAAGACAATGCAAGGGGAAAAGAAAGGCAATGATAAACTCCAAGAAAAAAAAAAAAAGACAAGAAAAACAATAAAGGCAATGTAATTACAACATGCTATTGATTACATTGTAAATATTATGTAGTTATAAGAATATAAACACTATTTTTACTTTTAGAAAAACTTATCAACAAAGCATAGAAGCTTAGTGATGATTAGAGAGAATGAAAATGTTAGCCATTTTGCCAATCTATAATAATAAGAGCATAATATGCTAATTAGACCAGACAGTAGAATGACCTTCCGAACGTCCTTCCAGACGACCTACCGGACAAAGTTGGGGCTTAGAGGGCCAAGGCAAGCTGTCGCAGCTGCGAGGGCCGAGCCCCTTGCACGAATTTCGTGCATCGGGCCTCTAGTATAAAACTAAATGCATAATAAATGTATACTTGAGGCTCTCCTCCCAGGAGCACGCCTGTGCCTTTCCCTTTTCCCTCTCCCTGCCCCCCAGGCACGTTACCATTAGCTTCGCACTTCCAAGCTCCAAGGGCCCTTCTTTTACCTTCACAACTTATTTCCTAAGCCCATTTCTTCTAGGAATTACTTCTTCCACCTCTGTAATTTACAAAATAAATGTTCTCTTACAAAAAAAAAGTATATTTGAATGGGGAGAGGGAAGGGAAATAAAGATGGAGAAGTTAATAGTCTAATCCTCATACAGGTTTGTTGAGATACTGAATTGAGTTGATAAAACAAGGAATAGAAGTATAAGTACATTATTTAAATGTTCAAATGTAACCAGTAGATGACATAGATAAATGGTAGAT
Source organism: Myotis lucifugus (assembly GCF_000147115.1). NCBI lineage: Eukaryota > Metazoa > Chordata > Mammalia > Chiroptera > Vespertilionidae > Myotis > Myotis lucifugus. The sequence continues at coordinate 26,120 of NW_005871378.1, forward strand.
AGATGATAGATAGATAGATAGATAGATAGATAGATAGATAGATAGAATAGAGCTGAAGAGGAAAAGGAATGAATTTATATCAACTACATTTTCATTGTTTATACCATGGAGTCAATAGATTACCTAAAGTTGGTAAATCAAGAAATAGATTCATAGCATTTTATTTGGAATTATAGAGGCTAACACCCCTAAATAAACAAAAATATAATTTGTTTAAAAAAGGTTAGCTCGAGGCCCTAACTGGTTTGGCTCAGTGGGTAGAGCGTCGGCCTGCAGACTGAAGGGTCCCAGGTTCGATTCTGGTCAAGGGCATGTATCTTGGTTGCGGGCACATCCCCAGTAGGGGGTGTGCAGGAGGCAGTAGATCGATGTTTCTCTCTCATCGATGTTTCTGACTCTCTATCCATCTCCCTTCCTCTCTGTAAAAAAATCAATAAAATATATTTTAAAAAAGGAAAGTCTTTGCAGACAGTTTCAGAACCAGAGGCACCAACTATTTTTTTTAAAGTTAGCTTGGGGAAGTGAGTCAGGGTAGGGAGGATTCACCCAAGAAACTTGTTTTTTATTGCACAAATTGTATAGAACATTTCTTGATTTTAGGAGAATACAATGTAATTTGTTATTTTCATGTTTTAAAATCTACCTTCCCCATTTCATAGACACCGAGGAGGGGCCAGGAACGGACACCACATATTATGACGCCAGCTCCAAATGACCTGCGCTCCTTCCCAGAAACTTTCTTCTGCTCCTCTGACTCACCAACCATCCTTCATCACCCCGACTCTCTTCTGTCCTTCCCTGCACTCTGTCTCCGCTTCATATAATGTTTATTTAAATGTTTGCTTATCCACCTGTCTGCCCACCTTACTCTCTCATTTGCCGACTGTGAACCCCTCAGAGGCAGAGGTTTGGTCCGATTCAACACTGTACCCCGGGTCCCACCTCAATGCCGGCCACTGGGCGTCCAGAAGTGTCGGGGGAATCTGTGAATGGGTGGAGTGCATGTGTCTTTGCCTCTAAGCTTCTGGGCTGGCGGCCCAAGGCGCTGGAGCCTGGCCACAAGCCTGACAGCTGTGGAGGAGGCTGCTTTATTAGGTTCGAAATCATCCCTCCTACCGCCAGCCTTCACGTTCTCTCACCCTCCGGTTGTCTTGCTCTCCTGCATCCCAGGGCTTATCTGCAAATCTCAGCACTGCCCAAGGCATGCTTTAGGGGCCAAGTGGAGCCTTCCATCTGGAGCGCATTAACTCACCGACAGAGCTATGTCCCGAGTCAGCAGGGGCTAGATAGAGCAAGGCTTTGGGGAAGGGCTTTGACCTTTTCCCCTGAGGAACTAAATCAGAAGAAAAATAATGTGCAGTCAATGGGCAAATGTTGCCCAAAGGGCTGGGAGCAGGAGATGGATGGATTGAGCAGCTCTCACCCCACGTGTTCCCCAGGCAGGTTCTCAATGCCTCTGGGCCTCCGGTTCTCACCGGTGGCGGGAGGGGTGATGCCTGCTACGCGGTGGTGGGCATTCATTGAGACAAAGCGTGAGGGGCCGTCAGGAACAGCGCTGGCTCAGAGCGCGTGCTGTTTTCCTTCCGCTCTAGGTTTTGTTTTCTTTTTCTCTATTTTTGTTATTGATTTTTATCATGGACTTAGTTAAAGAGGTAACTTACTCTTTTGTTACAACAACTGTTTCCCACCCTGTCCTCACTATTTATTTTTCCCTGGAGGCAACCGCTTTCAACTCATTTTAACAATTCTCTTGGTATTTACTTCCACATTTACAAATAATTTGCTTGTATTGATACTTCTATTTATTTTATTTTAAGTTTTATTTATTTATTTTAGAGAGAGATTTGTTGTTTCACTTGTTTATGCATTCATTGGTTGATGCTTTTTTTTAAAAAAAATTGATTTCAGAGAGGATGAGAGAGAGAGATAGAAACATCAACGATGAGAGAGAATCATCAATCGGCTGCCTCCTCCTGCAGGCCCCCCACTGGGGATAGAGCCCGCAACCCGGCATGTGCCCTGAACCTTGACCTCCTGGTTCATAGGTGGACACTCAACCACTGAACCATGCCGGCCAGGCTCATTGGTTCATTCTTGTATGTGCCCTGACCAGGGTTTGAATCCATAACCTTGGTATATCAGGACAAAGCTTTAACCAGCTGAGCTACCTGGTAGGGCCTGTATTAATACTTTTTAAATCCATCTGTTGAAGGACATCTTTGTTGCTTTTAGTTTTTAGCAACTATAAACATAGTTGCTATAAACACATGTATTCAGGTTTTTGTGTGAACGTAAGTTTTCAACTCATTTGGGTGAATACCGAGGAGCATGATTTCTGGATCATATGCCAACAGCGTGTTTAGCATTGTGAGGAACTTCCAGACTGTCTTCCAAAGTGGCTGTGAAATTTTGCATTTCCACCAGCATGAGATTTCCTGTTGCTCCACATCCTCACCAGCACTTGGTGTTGTCAGGGTTTTGGATTTTAGCCATTCAAATAGGTGTGTAGTGTTACCTTGCTGTTTTAATTTATAATTCCTAATCACATATGATGGTGAGCTCCTTTTCGTAATTGTCATCCATATATCTTCTTTGAGGGGGTATCTGGTCAGACCTTGGCCTAATTTTAATTAGGTTGTTTGTTTTCTTATTGTTCAGTTTTAAGAGTTCTTTCTGTATTTTAGACACAAGCCTTTATCGGATGTGTGTTTTGCAAATATTTCCTCCCAGTCTTCAGCATGTCTTTTCATTCTCTTAATTTACTGAGCTTTTATTCTTATTATGAGTTTAATTCCTAAGAGGTAGTTTTTGTTCTCTGGATGTTCTTTCTTCGAGTTCCTTCTTTTTTTGTTTCATGGATGCAGTAATTCTTGTCTCTCTGGAGATGTTCCTGACAATTTCCCCTGAAGTTTTCTTCTCCCTGCACAGCATCTGTGTCTTCCAAGTTGCTTTTATTTCTCAGTATAGGCTCCCCCCCTTTTTTTAAAATCCTTACCCGAGGATATTTCCATTGATTTTTTTTAGAGAGTAGAAGAGAGAGAGAGAAAGACAGAGAGAAATATCGATGTGAGAGAAACACATTGATTGGCTGCCTCCCACATGAGTGCTGACCAGGACCTGGGCCAAGAAGGAGCCTGTAACTGAGGCATGTGCCCTTGGCAAGAATCAAACCCAGGACCCTTCAGTCTGCAGGCCGATCGATGCTCTATTCACTGAGCTAAACTGGCTAGGGCAGTATAGGCTTCCCTTAAACAGGAGGTGGTTTTTGGCTGTCTTCTTGTCTGAGAAAGACACCCAAGATCTGACTGGATGCCGTGTGTGTGTGTGTGTGTGTGTGTGTGTGTGTGTGTGTGTGTGTGTTTGGGGTGCTTGGTGACTATGGGCTCCTTTCTAGAGTAATGGGGCTGAGCGTTTTGTCGGGAGCCTGCCTGGACGTGCTAAGCCTGGCTGCTAGTGGTTTAGGATTTGAATGGGGGAGGAAGACTGGAAGTTTGAACATCCAGTACATACACTCCCATTAAATCTCCATTTTAATCCTCCACACATCTGTGCCTGGTGTCTTCCTGTCTGGATAGCCTCATTTCATCCTCTCTAGATAACAACTCTTCAGGCTCCTGCTGAGGTCGAGAACACACAGTCCCCCACCTGTGTCCTGAGGGAGGGATGGATCTGGGGGTTAAACTTCTTCTTAGACATTTTTGGCATAATGTATTGCGTTGATTCCAAAGGGAAAATCTCATTTCCCCCAGCGTTTTAGTATTCTACAAGGAGAGCATTAACGTCTTTTCATGTTACGTGTGGACTAACATTTTAAAATCAGAAATGGTGATTTCTGTGTATTTACACTAATTCCCAATGATCTCTTTTAATAAAAATATGATGAAGTTATTTTTCTGTCACTCTATGATAAGTTTTTTACTAAAATGTATGCGTTTGTGTCATTTGTTCACCCAAAGATCTGTATTTATAATGATGGAACTTGGACAAAACATTCCTATTAGGAGATATTTCTATATATTCTAGTTGGGTAGATTATTCACGGTATTCAGGCTAGCATTATCTATTTATAGTTTCCAAGTATTTATTAAAAATAAACTTTCTATTTGGTATCATGTCTCCGTGGGCTCCTCTTAGCTATGAATTTCTGAGGCGCTCCTGGTGTTTGGATGACCTGACAATATTGAGGCGTGTGGGTCAGGTATTTTGTAAAATGGCCCTCAGTTGAAATTTGCCTGACGTTTCTCTCATGATTAGACCGGGGCGATGTGTCCTTGAAAGGCCACAGAGGTACAGGGCCATTCTCGTCACATTGTCCAGAATACCTCACATCAACATGGCTTATCACTGATGTGCTAACTTTGATCCCCTGACTGAGGTATGTAAAGTGACGGTCTCCCCTCCCCCTCCCTCCCATTCTGTTCTCTTTGGAACGGAGTCACTATTTACAGCCCATATTTAAGGACTGGGGAGTTATGCTCCACCTCCTTGAGGGAGAGTATTTACATACATTATTTGGAATTCTTCTGCATGGGAGCTTGAGCTATTCTTTATTACTTTATTTAATCATTATTTATTTATATCAGTATGGACACATTGATATTTGTTTTCTTCTTTGAGTTATAAACTAATCTTATCTCATGTAGTTGCTCAAATTGTTCCAACTTTGACGATGAGGATCTCTTTTAGTGTCCTTTGACATGCCCCCATCATTGTGGGTGCGGTGTGTGTGTGTGTGTGTGTGTGTGTGTGTGTGTGTGTATGTTTGTGTGTGAATGTGTGAATGTACTTCCTTACTTTTTGGAACCACAAGATGCTCCGGGCTCATTTGCACATTTTTCTGCACCAGTTCTAGATCAGCAATTTCTCCAAGGAGTTCTGATTCCTCTTATTGGACAGGGCTATTAGCAACCAAAATCCAAGTGCTAAGTGTGCTCATTGACATTGGGATGGTGTTGCCTGTAGGCTTGCTCAGCTGATAGAGCAAAAAATGTATGTGTGTATACTAAGTCATGTATATACTCATGTCCATAAATATTCCCAGATGCAACTGTCTATACGGTATCTATATCAAGCTAAATATGTTATATATTGTTGCCTCCCACTCTAATCCATTAACAAATAATCATTCTAGCCTCTTCTCCTTACTTATTTGTAACTTCCCACTGCAACAGTGAGAAAACAGTCTCCATCCATTTACCCAATTGTTCAATTCCAAGATATATGTATAGCAGTATCCAAATTGTTAATTAATTTACGCCTATAAATTAGACTAGAGTACAAAATAAAACTAGAGTACAGTGATTATGCACAGTTTCCCTTGCCTTTAGTCTACAAACTCCACTCATCTCCAAAATTGCTTAGGTCAATACCTCCCCCCCCCCCCCGCGCCGACAACCCCTTTAGTCAGGTCGTTCATACAGCTGTAATACAGTTAGGATTGTTTTTGTCACATTATGCATCCCATCCTGGGATCTGATGACTTCTAATGATTTT
>NW_005871378.1:31964-34728 GCF_000147115.1 Myotis lucifugus
CAGTGTCATACAAAAATTAGTTTAAAAGCCCCTACAAAAAATTCCCTGGTGCGTTACTTACCTAACACTACCCCACTTCCTGGTTTGTTTGTTTTTTTAAAACTTTCTCTATAGTTTTTGCTTTTTCCCAGAGTGTCATATATTTGGGACTCGTACAGTATGTAGCCCTTTTCAAACTGGCTTCTTTTGCTTAGCAATAAAGATTCATCTGTGTCTTTTTACAGCTTCATAGCTCATTTATTTAATTAATTTATTTTCTTCATTTTTTATTTATTGATTTTTTTTGAGAGAGAGAGAAACAGATTGTTGTTCCACTTATTTATGCATCCACTGATTGTTTCTTGCATGTGCCCTGACTGGGGATCAACCTACAATATTGGTGTGTCTGGACAACCCTCTAACCAACCGAGCTACCCGGCCAGGGCCCAAGCTCATTTTTTTAAAAAAATATATTTTATTGATTTTTTACAGAGAGGAAGGGAGAGAGACAGAGAGTTAGAAACATCGATGAGAGAGAAACATCGATCAGCTGCCTCCTGCACATCTCCTACTGGGGATGTGCCCGCAACCCAGGCACATGCCCTTGACCGGAATCGAACCCGGGACCTTTCAGTCCGCAGGCCGACGCTCTATCCACTGAGCCAAACCGGTTTCGGCGCCAAGCTCATTTTTAAAGTTACTGGATGTTATTCAATTCTATGAGTATCCAATTTTTTTTGTTTGTTTGTCCATTCACCTATTAAGGGGTACCTTGGCTGTTTCCAGTTTGAGGCAACTATGAATAAAGTTGCTATAAGCATTTGCATGCAGGTTTTTGTGTGGGCAGAAGTTTTCAAATCAGTTGGGTAATTAAACAGGCTTTTTGGCTCCACCTTCACACCCACTTCCAGAGGAAAGGGGTGTCGCCTGTTCCCAGGCCTTTTGGGGTTTGGCTGTAAATGAACTTGCTTCATGGCTTTCTACCTGTGCTTTTATGATTCTGCTTTCTCTGTTCTACTAAGTGAAGTGACACTCTTACATCTGCTTTCCAGCCTGGAAAACTATGTTGCATCATTCCTTTTCCAGTCCCATTATTTTGTGGGTTGGCCTTTTCGTGACCTTTTACTGTCATTTTAGAAAATGATGGAGTGAAAGCTAATGTCAGTGTTCAACCCACCACGAGCAACCGGAAGTACCTCCCCTTCCTTTCTCAGAGGCTGAGACTTGATCTCCCCGGGGATGGAGGAGGGAGTGTTTGCGAAGTTGTGGATCCTGCAAATCCAGTCATGTGAGAAGACCCTCTGCTTCAAATCTGTCCCAGACAGGGTCTCAGTCCCAACCCCTGCCCTTGATGAGTCCTTCCTTCGGGCTGGGAAGGCCCAAACCTGCTGGGAAGGGAGGGGCATTGGCTCAATGTTCTGAGCTGAAGGCCTCAGAGCTACCGCTCAGCTGGGGAAATGACACAAACAGTGGGGTGGGAGTTAGGGGCAAAGAGAGCAAGAATCCCACCAATAAACCTGTCTCTGGCACATCCTTCCTCATCTCCCTAATGATGTCTGGCAGCAAACCTTCTGTGGGGAGCGATAGGGGTGGTGACTTCAGGGTTAGAGTCAAGAAACGGAATGATGGGTCACGGAGTAGAATCACCTCCCTCTGACCACCCCTGATATCCTTTGCCTTTACCTCTCACACAGAGTGCCTTCTCCCTGGCCAGTCATCCACTCGCTGCCCTCACTTGCAGTCGGGACCTAAGGACTCCCCAGGCTGTATCTCCAGCCACCCTCCCCTTCCTTACCTCCAGCCGAGCAGAGCTGCTCTCCCTGGATGTCCGGTGATCACAGCGGTGTACTCTGCATCACACTGTCCTCTTTCGATCCAAGCCCATCAACTGTTTGGCGTTTCTTAAAGGTTCTCCGTGTTCCCGGTTCACTTATATATCGTCTTCTTGCTTCTAAAAACTGTGATGTATTTATTTGGTGGCTTTTAAATATCTTTGCTGTAATATTTTATGTCTTTGAATGTGGGGGTGGGGGGGGGGAGCAAAACAGCTGTGTGGCTTGAAACTTGGACGAACACATGTGTCCTTTTCCTGGGGCTCATCTGTGAAGGGCCTTATAGTATTCCTTCAGCCCAGGCCGTCTCGAGTTGAGCAAAAGCCTGCCTTCCTCGGAGAATGATGCTTCCCAACCTCTTGCACAGATTCGGGTCTCACAAGCACTTGGCAGGGTTTTGTCAAGCTTATTCTGACTGTCATTCTCTCCATCATTAGCTCCGCTCCCACTGGGATAAGAACAGCTTCCCAGATCCCTGGCTCCCTTTGGAAAATGACCTGGAGGTCTTGCTCCCATGGGAAGGATGGGATGAAAATCTGCTCCCAGGATGACCCCACAGCTATTTAATGGGGTTTGTGCAATGTTTTCACTGTCCCCAGGCCTGTCCCAGTAAACATTTGCTGCCTGCGGGACAGAGCCCGAATGCCTTGTCCTGTGACGAAAGCCACTCGACCCCACAGCATTAGGGCTCTTCTCTCCAGGCTGCAAAGAGGCAGTAGAGCGAGGTCAGGAATGTGGGCTCTGCAGCAGACCACCTGGGTTCCCATCGGACGCTGCCACGTCCGTGCTGAGACCTTGGGCAAGTTACTCCACCTCTTCACGCCTCAGTTTCCTTCCTGGTACGTGAAAGTAATAATAGCATATGCCTCCGAGAGTTTTGGTGAAGATTGAATGATGGATAAATGGGAAGCACTACAGAACAGTGCCTGGTGCTCAGAAAGTGCTCTGTAGCT
>NW_005871378.1:36139-63188 GCF_000147115.1 Myotis lucifugus
TCCCAGCAACCTTGGAGCAGGCAGAGTGGGCTCCGGCAGCCAGAAAAGGCCTCAGGCCAAAACAAAACCAAACAAACACAATGCCAGAGCTAGCAATTGGGAATGGGAGGCAGTCTGGCTGGGGGAGCACTGAGTACACCTGTTATACTGGTGTGCTCTTCCTCAGCTGTGCCCACAGGGAGAGGAAGCCATCCTTCCCACATCCATCACACCGTAGCCTGCACGGTCCTCTGCCCACACCTGAACCAAGACCATGTCCAGGCGCCCACTCTGCCTGACTGGCTTAGTCTTCAGTGACTGCCCACCCAGCAACTCTTCACTGTGGCAAGGGATGGGGTCACACTGACGGGGCCTCCCCACACCCTTCTAGGGTTGGAGGTGGGGCCAGTCTACCAGGACTGCATGGCAGCAGTCCCGGAGGGCAAGGATGGTAGGAAGGATGCCAGGAAGCAAGGACAGTGGAGAGGACCAAGATGGCGGCATAGGTAAACACCGGAGACTGCTGCCGCAAACAACCACTTCAAAAATACAACTAAAAGACGGAACGGACATCACCCAGAACCACAGGAAGGCTGGCTGAAGAGAGACTCTACAACTAGAAGGAAAGACAACGCAGAGGAGGCTCAGAGGAGGTGCAGTGTGGAAAATTTAAAGGTGCGGAGGTGCGTGCGAAAGCGGGCTGGTGGCTGAGGGCGCGGTTGTCGTTTTCAGGTCAGGAGTGAGTCTCAGACTCTGAGCTCCAGATCCAGGCGAGTCTGTAGGAACTCAGACTCAGATGGGAGAAGCGGGATTATCCGGCATCAGTTGGAACCTGAGGGCAGCTTTCTCTCCGAGGTTTGCAGCCGTTGCTGGGGTTCTGAGAAGCAGAGCCTCTGGGAACGGGACTGAGCGCAGCCATAACTGCTCCCTCCGCCTGCCCTGTTGATCCCACCCCGCCCAAGCCCTGCGCAGAGCCATTTGCCAGATCGCCTCAGGCAAAGGCTAGATTAGCACCTCCCCAGAGGACAGAAGTTTTCCACACAGCTGGTTCTCACAGCCAGTCAGCCTGGTGGTCAAATCCCTCTAGTATTAACTACAACAATCAAGGCTTAACTAGAACAAGACTGCGCACAAAGACCACAAGGGGGTGCACCAAGAAGGCATAAAAAATGCGGAGACAAAAAAACATGACAGAAATGGAGGATATGGAGCTAAAAATCGCAATTTTGAGGGCTTGCAATAAACTTGAGGAGAGCCTCACGAAAACTAATGAGACCCTCGATGCTACGATAAAGAAACTAGAAAGTAAGCATACACGAACTGAAATAAAGAATATTATACCCAATAGCAGACCAGAGGAGCACAAGAATCAAGTCAAAGATTTGAAATACGAAGAAGCAAAAAACACCCAACCAGAAAAGCAAAATGAAAAAAGAATCCGAAAATACGAAGATAGTGTAAGGAGCCTCTGGGACAGCTTCAAGCGCACTAATATCAGAATAATAGGGGTGCCAGAAGATGAGAGACAGCAAGATATTGAAAACCTATTTGAAGAAATAATGGCAAAAAACTTGCCCCACCTGGTGAAAGAAATGGACTTACAGGTCCAAGAAGCGCAGAGAACCCCAAACAAAAGGAATCCAAAGAGGACCACACCAAGACACATCATCATTAAAATGCCAAGAGCAAAAGACAAAGAGAGAATCTTAAAAGCAGCAAGAGAAAGAGACTCAATTACCTACAAGGGAATACCCATACAACTGTCAGCTGATTTCTCAACAGAAAGTTTGCAGGCCAGAAGGGAATGGCAAGAAATATTCAAAGTACTGAATACCAAGAACCTACAACCAAGATTACTTTATCCAGCAAAGCTATCATTCAGAATTGAAGGTCAGATAAAGAGCTTCACAGATAAGGAAAAGCTAAAGGAGTTCATCACCACTAAACCAGTATTAGACGAAATGCTGAAAGGTATCCTTTAAGAAGAGGAAGAAGAAAAAGGTAAAGATACAAATTGTGAACAACAAACATGCATCTATCAACAAGTGAATCTAAGAATCAAGTGAATAAATAATCTGATGTACAGAATGAACTGGTGATTACAATGAATCAGGGACATAGAAGGGGAATGGACTGACTATTCTTGGGGGGGAAAGGGGAATGGGAGATGTGGGAAGAGACTGGACAAAAATCGTGCACCTATGGATGAGGACAGTGGGTGGGGAGTGAGGGCGGAGGGTGGGGCGGGAACTGGGAGAAGGGGAGTTATGGGAAAAAAAAGAGGAACAAATGTAATCAGAACAATAAAGATTTAATTAAAAAAAAAAAAGGACAATGTTCATCCCATAAGTATTCCCTAGAACAGTGATGGCGAACCTTTTGAGCTCAGCGTGTCAGCATTTTGAAAAACCCTAACTTAACTCTGGTGCAGTGTTACATATAGAAATATTTTGATATTTGCAACCATAGTAAAACAAAGATTTATATTTTTGATATTTATTTTATATATTTAAATGCCATTTAACAAAGAAAAATCAACCAAAAAAATGAGTTCGCGTGTCACCTCTGACACGCGTGTCATAGGTTCGCCATTACTGCCCTAGAACAAAGGGAATGTAATGGGAGCGAAGCCTGGGAGAGGCGTGCAGAGGCCCAGAGCCTGGAGCCAGGAGAGGACTCTGGAGGCCACACAGCCTGACCCAGCGGGGCTGCTGCAGGGCCCTCCTGTCTGCCCTCCAAAGGCACCCGTCTCAGCTCTTACACCTCCAGCGACAGGGGCCCATCCTCAGAGCAACCCACATTTGTTCTAGAGACGTCTCTAATAGAAGCCTCTCCCATAGCGGGTTGGAATCTGTGTCTTCCCTGGGTTTCTAGCCCACATCTGCTTCATCCGCCCTAAATCTCAGCCTCCCAGGGAAGTGTAAACAGTGATTGCATTTCCAAGACTCCTCTGGACACACCGACCCCTCCCAGGCTGTCTCCTCAGAGGTGGAGGCCACAGAAGGACCCGGAGGGGAGTTTGGGGGGGCCCTCAGGGCAGGCACCTTGGAGCTGGTGGAGCCACAGGTGAGCTTCCTCCAGGAAGCATCGTCCAGTCTCCAGGTCGCCAGTGTACTGCTCAAAACAAATGCCTGGGTCACAGGGAGGAGCCCCGGTTCCCTGGTGGGCGTGCTTATTTGGAGAATGTGATCTCCCAGACACGCAGCGCTCCGCCTGCCCCTCCCCCGCAGCTCCCACAGGAGCTCTGAAGTGTCTGGCCACGGCCACGTGCCCTGTAGCTGTAGTTCCTGAGGTCCACGCTGCTCCCATCTGGCCACACAATCGAGGCTCCAACCCTGCCCCAGCCCGCCCCCCCCCCCCACCTCAGAGGGCTGCACAGGGTGAGGTGTACACAACAATGGAAGGGGTCCGAGCTGGCGTCAGGAGTCCTTCAGGGAATGTTGCTCCTCTGGGATGGATGACTTTGCCTCTCAGAGCCTCAGTTTCCCTTATCTGAACAGCTGGGGAAAAACTCATTTGCAAAGGTGCTCTGCTCTGGGAATGTGAATGCGAGCACACACTGGGTTCCTAACAGGGGTGTGATTACGGTGCGTGGTTGTGAAGGCCTCCCTGATGCTCCCCTGGTTGTCAGAATCTGCTGAGCTGGCTACTGATCTTTTGTTGCATTAACCTTGCACCTTTGCAGGCACCAGATGGCAACTCTTCTGTCGTGGAAACACATCCGAACTCCTGCCGTCCTCCAAGATGCCCTCACAGACTGATCAGACAGGCAGTGTCCCTGTACTGTCCGTCTCCAACTTTTCCAGGGTAGACCCTGTAGAAGACATCGTGGTTCTGTCTCGCCTGCTTCTTCTTGGGAGGTGCTTACCCCATTCACAGGGCTGTAGAGGGAGGCCCTTGCTGGATGACTACCCGTCCCCGGGTCTCCGTTGGCCTCATGTCCTTCGCTATGACCTAAGCTGGGCTAAACAGTTCTCTGAGAGTCTTCATGTTGGATGTGGAAGAAAGAATCCTTCCTTCTCCAAGCTGCAGAGACCTGCAGCTGCTGGAAGCCATGTGGCAAACACCAGTAGCAGCGAGGGAACAAGGCTGACCCACCGAGGCAGGAGCAGGGGCAGGTGACACAGCATGTTTGAGTCCGTGGGTCAGGTGTTCTTCAGCCTTCTGTCCCGCTGCTTGGTGGCACAGACCACCCTTAGGATACAAAAGGCATGGACTATTTTCCCGGCCTCTCCGAGGTCCAGCCGACTGGAAAGGGAATCTATCCAGAAGCAGGATTGGTCCAATCAGATTGTCCATGTCCTGGAACTGGAGCACAGAGTGTCAGGGTCAGATGGCAGCCAGTGCCGTGCTCTGGAGGGAAACAGACAGAGCCTTTGGGGGCAGTCATGTGGATTCTTACATAAGCAGAGGCAGAGCTTGGAGGAGAGACAAGAGGGAGGCAGGGAGAGGGCCTGCCTTGGTTCCCAGCTCTCCCTTCCTGTTTTCACCCCCCTCCCCGCCCCCAGTCCTGCCCTGCCTGCCCACAGGCATCATGAACTGTTTCTGCACCTGATAAATCTTCCCTTCTGCTCAAGCCGCTTTGAGAGGGCCCCTTTTCCTGTCCTCACACTTCCTGTTTCCTCAGCACAGCCCAGGATAGAGGCAACAGAGTCTGTGTTCACCCATAGCGGGCGCTGGAGAATGGGAGTCTACATGACCTAGGCCAGTGGTCGGCAAACTCATTAGTCAACAGAGACAAATAGCAACAGTACAACGATTGAAATTTCTTTTGAGAGCCAAATTTTTTAAACTTAAACTATATAGGTGGGTACATTGTTATTAACTTAATTAGGGTACTCCTAAGGTTTAGGAAGAGCCACACTCAAGGGGCCAAAGAGCTGCATGTGGCTCGCGAGCCGCAGTTTGCCGACCACGGATCCTAGGCATTTACACTTGGCTTTTTAAATAAATAAATAAATAAATAAATAAATAAATATTTTGATTTCAGAGAGGAAGGGAATAGAGACAGAGAAAGAAACATCAATGATGAGAGAGAATCATTGATTGGCTGCCTCCTACACACCCCACACAGGAGATCAAGCCGCAACCCGGGCATGTGCCCTGACCAGGAATCCAACCAGAAACCTCTTGGTTCATAGGTCAACACTCAACCATTGAGCTTTGTTGGCCGGACCCTCACACCAATTTTTTACTACTCTCCACAGCCCCTGGGAACCCCTAAACTGCTTTCTCTCTCTATATATAGACTTGCCTATTCTGGACATTTCATATAAATGGAATCATACAAAATGAGGCCTTTTGTGTATGGCTTTTTCCCCTTAGTGGAATGTTTTTAAGGTTTATGTTGTAGCATGTATCATTACTTCGTTTCTTTTTATGGCTGAATAATATTCACATTTTTGTTTATCCATTCATCAGTTGATGGATATTTTGGTTGTTTCCACTGTGAATAGTGCTGCTACAAACATGTATACAGTATTTATTTGAGTACCTGTTTTCAATTCTTTTGGGTATATACCTAGGTGTGGAATTGCTGGGTCATATGATAATTCTATGTTTAACCTTTTGAGGACCCGCCAAAGCTGTTACATTTTACATTTCCACCACCAATTTCTCCACATCCTCATGGATGCTTGTTATTTTCTTTCTTTTTTTGAGCCATCTTCGTGGCTGTGCAGTAGTATCGCTGTGACTTTGATTTGCATTTCCCCGATGACTAATGAGCATCTTCTCATGTGCTTATTGGCCATTTGTATGTCTTATTTGGAGAAATATCTATTCAGATCCTTGTCTATTTAAAAAAATTGGTTATTTGTCTCTTTATAAATGAGTTGTAATAGTTCTTTACATAGTCTAAATACAAATTCCTTATCAGATATATGAATTGCAAGATTTTTCTTCTATTGGTTTCCCTTTCACTTTCTTTAAAGCACCCCCAATTTAAATTTTGATAAAGTCCAATTTATGTATTTTTTCACTTGTTACTTCTGCTTTTGGTGGCCTATCTAAGAATATTCAGTCTTTTACCTTAAGGTCAAATTCTTTCCTTCTGTGGAGTTCCGAATTTCAGAAGGAGTTTCCTTCTGTCAAAAAGACATTTGATGTTTGCAAATGTCTTTTCTATTACTTGTATCTTCAGCAATTCTACCTGTTTCAAATTATAGAGTCTCGGGGGCTGTGACCAATTCTGAAAAACAAGTCCACACTGTGAAATAATTAAAGTTTTAATGATGGCTGCGATAATGACCAGTGATCAGAAGGTCCTTCTCTGGGTCTAACCACGTATTGCAGAACAAATCCATTTCCCTTTCACAGGTTCTGAGGGGGACTCTGATGTGAAGGCCCCGAAAAAAGGGGAGACACGTAAACACAATGGAGGGGGTCGGCAGTGGCTGACCTGCTTGGAGCTTGTCCACTAACAGCAAGAATTTCCACTGAGCCTGGCTTCCCGCCAAGCCGAGGGCAGCAGTTGGTGGGGACAGTGGTGGGGGCTGGGACTTGGCACCGCCTCCCCCACTCCAAGAGAGAAAGATGGTGATGCCTGGGCAAGACCCAGTCTCTAGCACTGGCAGCTCTGGCCAAGGGTGGGAGCACGGGCAAGGCAGGCAGGTTCGGGGAAGCGAGGCAGGTGCCGCTCAGCTCCTGGTCTCCATGCAGCTGCTATTGGTCATCTCTTCCCTATGGGAAGCTTGTCTCTGGGGACCTTCTAGGTTCTGCCAGGGCAAGCCGGCCTGACCAGGCACAGTTGCCAGTGGACAGGAACCACAACTGATCCGCTCCAGCCCCAGGCTGCCCACACTCATGGACTTGGCAGAACTCAATAGCACATTCCGATCCAGCATCACTTAGAAAGCTCCTACTGTGTGCCCGTGCCACCACAGGGCTCTCACCCCGGACCTTAGCACCGAGCCTTGCACACTGTGGGGTTTGGGTGGGAGTCCAATGTCCCTGCTAAACTCACAGGCCCTGGAAAGAGCCTGGGTTTTGGTGTCAAAACAGTTTGTATGCTGAATTACCATTTAGTTCGAGGGTGATTTGGGGAAGTCACTTAACACTTTCAAATGTTTGTCCCACATCCAGGAAAATGATGTCACGGGGAGGTAAGAGCAAATGAGGTGAGGCATACCAGGGTCTAATGCAGTGGTTCTCAACCTTCCTAATGCCGTGAACCTTTAATATAGTTCCTCATGTTGTGGTGACCCCCAATTTCATTGTTACAAATTGAACATAATTAAAGCATAGTGATTAATCACAAAACAATATGTAATTATATATGTGTTTTTCGATGGTCTTAGGAGACCCCTGTGAAAGGGTTGTTCAACCTCCAAAGGGGTCGAGACCCACAGGTTGAGAACCACTGGTCTAATGTCTGGCTGGAGGGGCTTGATACATGGAAGGTCCTGTATCATGTACCGCAGAGCCAGCTCGCAGCCCTGGTCTGGCTTTAATCTCTTCCTTCATCCCCTAAATGGGCACCTCATCCTAGCTCTCTCTCCTGAACTCTTGAATAGCCAACCCATCCCAGGCCTGTCCACCTGGAGTCTCAGGGCCCCCCAGCTCAGCATATCTGTCCTGAACTCTGTGCCTCACCCTGAAAACTTGCTGCTCTTCCCATGCTGCCATCTCAGAAAGACCTGACCATCCAGTCAACGCCCCACGCCAGAAAGCTGGGCGGCGTCCTAGAGCTTTGCTCTTCCATATCCCCTTCTGGGCACCTGATTGCATCCTTCCCGTCCCAGGGCCCACGTGCAGTGGGGGACATGGGTTTCCTAGGACACTGCGACATCGACCACCCTCTCCATGTCTTCCTAGTGTCTCTCCTACCAACTCCAGCAGGCCTTTACTCCCACACTGCCCCAGACTGCCCTCGCGAAGATCTCCAGTGCCTCCACCAAGCCGAAGCCAGCCATTCCCAGTGCTCACCCTCCCTCGCCCACGGCCTGCATCTGACACAGTGGCCTCTCCCTGTCCTGAGATACCGTCTGCGTGAATCTCTTTTGCCCGATTGCTCTCCTAACCCTCAGGCTGCATCCCCTCAGTCTGCCTGGCTGGTTCACCCTCATCTCACTCACTTCTAACTGCTGTTGTTCCCGGGAGCTCATTTCTTTCTCTTTCTTTTTTAAAATATATTGTTATTGATTTCAGAAAGGAAGGGAGAGGGAGATAAAAAGATCAATGATGACAGAGAATCATTGACTGGCTGCCTCCTGCACGCCTCCTACTGGGGATCGATCCTGTAACCTGGGCATGTGCTCTTGACCAGAATCGAACCTGGGACCCTTCAGTCCACAGGCTGACACTCTATCCACTGAGCCAAACCGGTCAGGGCAGGAGCTCATTTCTTAACTGCTATTTTCTACCTATGCGTACTCCACGGTGCTCTCTCCTGTCCCGTGGATCGCAATACCATCTCTATGTTGGTGGTTCCAGCTCTAGTCCAGACCAGTCTCTTTCATCTGTATCTCTACCTGCCTACCTGACAGCCCCATTAGAATGTCAAGCAGACATCCTGAATGAACCATGCCCCAAACTGAGCTCCTAGTCTTTCCCACAAGCCCACTCTCCTGCAGTCTGTCCTTCGCGTCTCAATTAATGGCAACTCTGTTTTTCCAGTTGCTTGGGTAAAAAATGCTTGGTGTTATTTCTCACACTCTACAAGAAATCTGTCAGGAAGTTTGGGTAAAAAATGCTTGGTGTTATCTCTCACACTCTACAAGAAATCTGTCAGGAAGTTCTGCCAGCTCTACTTTCAGGCACTATCATCTCTCTTTTTTTTTAATAAAATATATATATTAAATATATATATATATTTAATATATATAAATATATATATTTATAAAAAAATATATTTTATTGATTTTTTTTACAGAGAGGAAGGGAGAGGGATAGTTAGAAACATCGATGAGAGAGAAACATTGATCAGCTGCCTCTTGCACACCCCCTCCTGGGGATGTGCCCGCAACCAAGGTACATGTCCTTGACCGGAATCGAACCCACAACCCTTCAGTCCGTAGGCCGACGCTCTATTCACTGAGCCAAACCAGTTAGGGCGGCCAATATCATCTCTTGCCTGGCTTACCACAGTGGCTTCCAACCGGTGTCCATGCTTCTGCCTCAGCTTGCGTCTAAGTATAATTCAGATCATGTCACTCTGCTCATAACCCTCCAGTGCCCCTCCATATCACACCCATAAAAGCCACGCTCCTCACAATGACCCTTAAGGGTCTGTGTGGGACCCCTTTCCCCTCCGAACCTATCGTCTTTTACTTTCCCTCTTGCTGTCCTGGGTCCTACTCCATGTCCCTTGAATATGGCCAGCCTAATCCTACCTCAGAGCCTTTGAACTTGCTGTTTCCTCTCCCTGGAATGCTATTCCTCCTGATATCCCCAGGGTTTTATTCCCTCATTTCATTCAGGTCCTCACTTGTCACCTCCTCAGAGAGGCCTACCCTGACTGTCTCATTTAGAGCATCAACTGCTGGCTTTTCTTAGCCTCCTTTCCTGCTTTATTTGTTTTCTCCTTAGCACTTATAATTCCTAACATGTTATTTATTTTACTTATTTACTTGTTGTGATGGCTAATTTTGGAGATCAATTTGAGTGGGTGCCCAGATTCTTGTAAAAGAATACGCTGGGTATGTCTGTGGGGTGTTTCTGGAGGAAATTCACAGTGGACCAGGGAAAGCAGATTGCCCTCCCCTATCGGACGGGCCTCATCCAATCCATGGGAGGCCTAAGAGAATAACAGGCTAAGTAATGATTCTCTCTCTCTGCTGGGACACTGGTCTTCTCCTGCTTTTAGACTCAGACTTGGACTAGATGTAGGTACAGATGGAGAGATAGAGATGCAGATATCGGGGTTTAGGTATCTCCTATTGGTTCCGTTTCTCTGGAGAACCTGGACTAATGCACTTGTCTATTATCTAAATTCCTTCACAAAAATGTAAGCTTGTTGAGAGCAAAGGTTTTGTGTGTTTTGTGGACTATTTTATCTCCAGTACCTAGAACAGGGCCTGCACAAAGCTGGTACTCGGTAAAGTTTTGGTGACTGAACACCTCCTCTCTGGCCCCTGCTTGTTAGGCCCTCCACAGGGTACCGTCAACATTGTGGCCAAGCATCTGCCAATCATGCCATACCTTCAACCAAGAACGGAGTGGCCTCAGACTGTGTGATCGATCATCTGAAGTTGTCCAGCGTCCCGTGATGGTCCAGGCAAATCCAGAGAAGGCTGATGACGGACAAATCTACACTGGACATTTTCTAGAAAGGTGAGATGCCAGGCCAATGGGACCAGTGGGATGCTGACAAGAATGATAGACAAGATATACCAAGACAAGTAAGGGATATGAGGAAAGAAGAAAAATGCGAGTAAGAGAAGGTGGGTGATGGAGTTGGAAGGAGCAGAGTTATGGTCAAAGAGAGATGTTTGCATTTGCACTGGCAGAGGCGGGTGATTCTGAGTGACGTGGCCAGAATGTGGCCGGGGCAGTGTGAGGACTGGAGTGCAGAGAGTGATGGTCCCTGGAGATGAGGCCCTCAAGGATGGAGAGGGCAGCGTGGTGATGAGCCTTCACATCGTTTCCGGTCCACCTCGGGCAGTGAAAGGAGGTGTCATTAATTTACAGTCTGCACAGGGATGACTGTCCTGAGCAAACTGAGACACAGCCATCCCAATACTTAGGCACTGGGGCTGACGGCAGGCCTCGGGACAGAAAAAGGCAGTGCCCCGGCCTGCTGTCACAGGGACGGAGGGGCTGCAGGCCTAGAAGCTCACCCAGAGGCAGAAGCCCGGGTGGGAAGCTTTGCTGCGGAGGTGGAGGGCACAGACCACACCTGCAGACCTGGTGGGGTTATGAAGCTAGACAGTGAGATTTTTCAACCTTACACACACACACAAGTCACACTTAGCACAGTGTTCTTTTTTGGGGGGAGGGGGTGTTCCCTAGAAGATATAGTCCTAGAAGTGGGATCACTGGGTCAAATGGCAGTTCCATATCTAATTTTTTGAGAAACTCCATACTGTTTTCCATAATGGCTGCACCAGTCTGCATTCCCACCAGCAGTGTATTAGGATTTCCTTTCCCCCACATCCTTACTAGCACTTGTCATTTGCTGATTTGTTGATGGTAGCCATTCTGACAGGTGTGAGGTGATACCTCATTGCTCCTGTTCTTAGGGGAAATGGTTTTAGCTTTTCCCCATTGAGTATGATGTTGGCTATAGGTTTGTCATATATGGCCTTTATCATGTTGAGATATGCTCCCTCTATTCCCACTTTGCTGAGAGTTTTTTATAAAAATGGGTGTTGGATTTTGTCAAATGCTTTTTCTGCATCTATTGATATGATCATGATCATGTGATTTTTGTCTTTCCATTTGTTTATGTGACGTAGCCCATTTCTTGATTTGCGAACATTGTACTAGCTTTGCATCCCTGGAATAAATCTCACTTGGTCTTGGGGTGTGATCTTTTAAATATATTGCTGGATGTGATTTGCTAATATTTTGTTGAGAATTTTAGCATCTATGCTCATCAGGGATACTGGCCTTAATTCTTTTTCTTTGTAGTGTCTATCTGGTTTTGAATTAGGATAATGCTGGCCTCAAGGAAAGAGATTGGAAGTGTTCCTTCCTCTTGGCTATTTGGAATAGTTTGAGCAGGATAGATGTTAGTTCTTCTTTGAATGTTTGGTAAAACTTCCCTGTGAAGCCATCCAGACCCAGGCTTTTGTTTGATGGGAGTTTTTTTGTTTGTTTGTTTTTCTAGTACTGCTTCTATTTCATCAGTTGTTACTGGCCTATTCAGGTTTTCTGAATCTTCCTGATTTAGTTTTGGAAGGTTGTATTTTTCTAGGAATTTTTCCATTTCATCCACATTGTCCAGCTTGTTGGCATATAGTTGTTCATGATATTTTCTTACAATCCTATGTATTTCTGTGGTGTCAGTGGTTACTTCTTAGCTTTTGTTTCTGATTTTATTTATTTGGGTCCTCTCTCTTTGTTTCTTGATGAGTATGGCTAATGGCTTGTCAATCTTGTTTATCCTTTTAAAGAATCAGCTCTTGGGTTTATTAATTTTATATATATATCTATATATATATATATATATATATATATATATATATATTTAGTTCTATGTCATTTATTTCTTCTCTAATGTTTATTATTTCCTTCCTTCTATTTACTCTGGGCTTTTCTTGTTCTCTTTCTAATTCTTTAAGTTGTAGTGTTAAATAGCTTATTATTAATTTTTCTTGTTTCTTGAGGTAGGTCTGTAGTGCAATGAACTTCCCTCTCAGGATTGCTTTTGCGGTGTCCCAGAGTTTTTGGGTTGTTGTGTGTTTATTTTCATTTGTTTCCAGGAAGTTTTTTTATTTATTTCTTGATCTCATTGGTAATCCATTCGTTGTTTAATAACATGCTATTTAGCCTCCAGGTGTTTGAATGTTTTTTGGG
Organism: Myotis lucifugus; assembly: GCF_000147115.1. NCBI lineage: Eukaryota > Metazoa > Chordata > Mammalia > Chiroptera > Vespertilionidae > Myotis > Myotis lucifugus. The sequence goes on from NW_005871378.1 coordinate 48,578, forward strand.
TGTTTTCACTGTAGTTGATTTCTAATTTCATCCCACTATGATCTGAGAAGATGCTTGATATGATTTCAATCTTCTTGAACTTGTGGTGAATTGTTTTGTGTCCTAACGTGTGGTCTATCTTTGTAAATGACCCATGTGCACTTGAGAAGAATGTATATTCTGCAGTTTTGGGGTGAAATGTTCTATAAATGTCAATTAAGTCCATCTGATCCAGTGTATCCTTTAGAGTCACTGTTTTTTGTTATTTTTTTTTGTCTGGAAGAACTATCCAGTGAAGTCAGTGGGGTGTTAAAGTCCCCTTCTATGACTGTGTTGTCGATCTCTCCCTTCAAGTCCTCTAGAAGTTTTTTTAATATATTTAGGTGCTTCTAATTGGATGCATATATGTTTCCCAGGGTTACATCCTCTTGTTGGATCTATCCCTTTAGTATTATGTAATGACCTTTCTTGTCTCTTGTGATGGCCTTCATTTTGAAGTCTATTTTGTCAGATATGAGTATTGCTAACCCACCTTTTTTTTTTCTTTTCCATTTGCATGGAAAATTTTTTCCTTCCCTTCACTCTCATCCTGTATGGGTCTTTTGTTCTGAGGTGGGTCTCTTATAGATAGCATATAGTTGGAATATGATTTTGTATCCATTCAGCTACCCAATGTCTTTGATTAGTAGTGGTTCTCAACCTTCTGGCCCTTTAAATACAGTTCCTCATGTTGTGACCCAACCATAAAATTATTTTTGTTGCTACTTCATAACTGTAATGTTGCTACTGTTATGAATTGTAATGTAAATATCTGATATGCAGGATGGTCTTAGGGGACCCCTGTGAAAGGGTCTTTCGACTGCCAAAGGGGTCGTGACCCACAGGTTGAGAACCGCTGGATTAGAGCATTTAATCCATTTACATTTAAGGTTATTATTTATAGGTATTTATTTATTGCCATTTTAATTCTTTATGCCTAGGTTTCTCTATTTCTTCTTCTCATTACAGCAGTCCCTTTAGCATCTGGCTTGGTGGTGATGAACTCCTTTAGCCTTTTTAGTCTGGGAAGCTCTTTATTTCCCCATCTATTTTGAATGATAGCCTTGCTGGATATAGTAATCTTGGTTTCAAATCCTTGCTTTCCATTACTTTGAGTATTTCATGCCATTCCCTTCTGGCATAGAGTTTCTGATGAGAAATCAGCTGATAGCCTTATGGGAGCTCCTTTGTAGGTAACAGTTTGCTTTTCTCTTGCTGCTTTTAAGATTCTCTCTTTGTCTTTAACTTTTGGCATTTTAATTATGATGTGTCTAGGCATGGGCCTGTTTGGGTTCTTTTTGCTTGGGACTCTCTGTGCCTCCTGAACTTGTGTGACTTTTTCCTTCACCAGGTTAGGGGAGTTTTCTGCCATTATTTCTTCAAACATTCTCTATCCTTTCTCCTTTCTGCCTTTCATGGCACACCTACTATGCGAATATTGTTAGGTTTCATGTTGTCCCACAGCTCCCTTGAGCTGTCCTCCCATTTTTTAATTGTTTTTTTTTCTTTTTGGTTCTCTGATTGAGTGATTTTTTTCTACCCTGTCTTCTAATTCGCTGATCTGATCCTCAGCTTCCCCTAATCTGCTGTGTATTCCTTCTAATGTGTTCTTTATTTGTGCTATGTCATTCTTAATTTCCGTTTTCATAGTTAGTATACCTTTTCTCATATAGTTGAGCATCTTTACCATCATTATTCTGAACTCTATATCTTATCTCCATTTAATTTATCACTTCTTCTGGAGAATTCTCTTGTTTTTTCATTTGGGGGTTGTTTCTTTGTCTCCTCATTTTGGGTAGATCTGCTACACCTCTCAATTTCCAGTGCAAGACAGTGTCAAATGCTGTTTCTGACTAATTATATCAGGCAGACTCAAAGCCTCCAGAGACCCTCCTCTACTTACAGACTGATAGGATTCTGGCTTGAGTAGCCCTCAGGTAATCGTCCACAGGTGTGACAAGAGATTTCCAACAGAGTGGGACAATTGCTTCTGCCTAGAAGTGAATTCTCAATCTCTTCATGGGCCTCAGAAACTCCACACAGTGGGGAAAGTTTTCCAATATGGTGGTCGACTGTCTCCCCTGCCCCGCCCCCCCGACTCCACCCCCAGGCAAAACCACCTGGATAGCAATTGTCTGCCTGAGAAAGATGTTCTCTGCAGCATGAGGGAATGACTCAGCACAGGAAACCTGGGTGTCTGCCTTCTGAGCTCTGACCCCAAAGCCCCCAATCCTGGCTTCTGCTCACACTGCTCCAGTCCACTCTGACCTCCCTTTGCTGGAGCACAAGGTGAGTGGCTGCACAGGGTATCTTGTGTGTTGGCCCTTTAAGAGGGTGCCTGCATTTCCAGCCATTTCTCCCTGGCAGATAGCAACCCTACTGCTTTTCACAGTCACATGTTATGTGGATACCTTTCTCAGTGCTGGTGGTCTCTATTGGGGGGGCCCAGCTTGGGGATTAAACTCCAGAGTTCTCAGTGGCAACCCCCACTGCTGAGATATCTCTCCAGAACTTCAGCTGCTTCTGTGGGAGTCCGGCCAGCCCTCTCGTGCCTTTGCACTTCCCACCAGTCTCTATGTGGTCTCCACTTTCTGTCCTTGATTATCAGGCCTCCAGCTAGTCTTCAGTTGATTATTCAGGATGGTTTTTTTTGTATTTTAGTTGTAATTCCAGCTTGGTCCTGGGAGCATGTCTGTGTCACGAATCATTTTTTAGTATAAGTATGTCCCAAATATTGCACTGAGACATACTAATACTAAAAACATATTGTTTATCTGAAACTCAAATTTACTGGGCAACCTTGTTTTTTGTTTGTTTTGCTAAATCTGTCAATCAAGAAGGCCAGAGTGGTGGTGTGAATCAGGGAGCCTTGTGAGTGGACCAGGAGGCTGGGAGAGCAGGGCCAGATCTGAGTATGGCTGAGAAGAGTGTCAGCCAAAGAAGGCGGTTAGTGAGGGAAAAGGACTCTAAATGGGCAGAGTCAGCCTGTGGACACGAAGGCCAGGGGGGTGAATGTGCACGGCTTTCTGACACTGGCTCACATCAGGTAGAGCCCTGGAGTCCACAGAAGGTGCTCAGAGCTATTACTCTAATTGGATCCTTTAGCTCTGGGAAGTGGGCACAGCACAGATCCCTATGCCTGGAGCACTGGCGAGGGCGCCGAGGTTCAGGGAGGTTTTGTGAAGGTTCTGTAGTTGGATGCTTAGGAAAGGGTATCAGCTCAAGCAGGAGCCCTGGGAAGCATGGTGCCACTAAGGGGGCAGGGAGGGGGTGGGGAGAGGAGACCGAGCCTGAGAGAGCCAGCTTGGAGAGAGAGGGAGAGGCAGGAAGGAGAAAAATGACCAAAGCTCAGGATCCGCTAGTAAATGATTAGCCTTCCCCGGAACACAGAAGCTGTGGACTGTTTTATAAACGAATGAAATGAAATAAAGTGCAGCAAAAATAAAATAGCAAAACTAAAAAGACTAAGGTGTTAAACCCTCTGATGAAGGTTCAGGAGAGCCTGAGGGGACCTCAGCGCAAAGCCTTTGGCTACAGTCTGGGAAGCCAGGGACAGTGGTGTCAGGCAGCGATGCCCTCGGTGACCTTATGGCATCTCTTATCTCTTTGGGCCTCATATTCCTCTGCCATAAAGCACAGGGTAAGCTGAATAGCAAGGGTTCTTCAGAGGAGCTCGGAGACCTTCAAGCTACATTCCAATTGTCAGGAGATGATGAGTGTTGCCCCAGATGCTGGGGTCAGTTCATTCATTCACCAGCATGAACTGATGCCCTACTGTGTGCCAGGCAGCTTGCAGATGCTGGGCAAGGTCTCTGCCTTCATGACACCTACACCCTCGGGTGTGCCTGGTGGAGTGGGGGAAGACAGACAATAAATAAATGAACAAATAAACAGGCAGGGAGGGACGTTTGAGTCCAAGCCTGAATGATCTGTGCACGCAAATATTTGGGCCGAGAGGCCAGGCAGTGGAGCTGGCCAGTACAAAGGTCCTCAGGGGCAACCATGCTGAGGGTGTTAGAAGAATGGAAAGAAGGCCAGTGACTAGAAAGAAAGTGGGTGAAGTGAGAGGGAGGGGCAGGACCATGCACAGGTAAGGACTCTAGGCTTTTTCTGAGCATGGAAGCTATTGAGGGGTTTTGAGCAGCATTGTAATAGCATCTGGTAGATGTTTCAAAAGGTGGCTTAAGGAAGTACATGTTGAAGGCATTGTGCTAAGTGAAATAAGCCAGTCTCAGAAGGACAAATACTACTTGATACCACTAACTCAGAGATGGAACAATGATCGCCTGAGCTGGGAGGAGGGGGAGATAGGGAGCTATTAGTTGAAGGGTAAAAATTTTCAGGTATACAAGATGATTGAAGATCTACTGTACATCAAAGTGCCTATCCTTAGCAATATTGTATTGTGTACTTAAAAATATGCTAAGAGGGTAGATCTTAGGTTGTGTTCTTCTCTCTCTCTCTCTCTCTCTCTCTCTCTCTCTCTCTCTCTCACACACACACACACACACACACACGACAAAAGAAAGGGAAAAGAAAGAAATGTTGTATCATGACCAGGTACACAAGGATGTATACAAGTGTATATTTTTTATAAATAAAATAAAAGTATCACAAAACAATAGATATTTTTCACAATGTATTGTGATAGTCTCGATTCTTCTATTTCAATAAAATAAAAATCCGGTCAAGACCCATTAAGTTGATTTCACAGCCCACTCATTGATTGTGACTTACATGTTGCGCTGCTTTCAGAATATCACTGGCCCCGGGTGTAAAATACGTTGTGGGAGAGTGGAGGGAGGCAGGAGAAGCAGCAGGAAGGGCAGCAAGGAGGGAGTTGCACAAATCCAAGCACAAGAGGAGAGAGGACTGGACTGGCATGTGGGAGGTGAGGACTGAAGGACTGAAGCAGGTGGACAGACACAGGCTATATATATTGGAAGCAGCATGGGTGGGACTTGTTAATGAATTAGATGCAAAGGGAGAGAGAAGGAGGAATTAATAATGACTTGGTTTCCAGGGAACAGTAGTGATGACTAGTGACATGGGTTACCCAGGGAAGGAGTAGATTGCAGATAACCAAGAATTCTGTTTGGGCCATGTCAATTTCTTCTTTTAAAAAATATTTTTTAATTTATTTCAGAGAGGGAGTGAGAGAGACAGAAACATCAATGATGAGAGAGAATCATTGATTGGCTGCCTTCTGCATGCCCCACACCTCGGGATCGAGCTTGCAATGGTACACGTGCCCTGACTGGGAATCAAACTGTGACCTCTTGGTTCAAAGGTCAGCGCTCAACCCCTGAGCAATGCCAGTAGGGGCTGGGCCATGTCAATTTCATTCCTCTCAATTGTTTCTGTTCTAGACTTAAACTCAGCTGCAGAGAAAGTACACAATAGGTAGAAAGCAACCCCACAGTGCATTGTTAAAGAAAAACAAAAAACTTAGTTAATATCTACTCAGGGCTTACTCCGTGTCAGGCAGTGTTAAGAGTATTACACATATTCATTCCACTCTCAAGGTAATGCTACAAAACAGGTGCTATCATTCATTGTCTTCATTTTACAGAAGAGAACAGGGAGGTTATTTTACTTGTCCTTAGTCACACAGCAAATATGTACCAGAGCTGAGAGTTGAACTGGGCCAGCTTGACGGCAAAATATAGCTCTGCCAAGGGAAGAGGTACTCCATCTCTGGAGAGGGATGAATCGCGACTCGGAAAATGGCCACATTATATCACAGAGTTGAAAAACAAAAGCAGGATTCAGGCCATAAGCAGTGCATGCAATTTTTTATCTGTTTCTGTGGTAAAAAAAAATATGTTTGTATATCTGCACAGAGAAAAGACGAGAATGATGCATGTAACAGGGCGAACACTGGTTATCACTGGCTGGCGGGATTCCAGGCGGTTTACATTTACGACAATGATAACAGACAGCCATCATAAAAGAATTTCTTTTAAAGATAGGAAACAAATTGTGACAGTGTTCTGTGCATCTAGGGCAGTGATGGAGAACCTATGACACGCGTGTCAGAGGTGACACGCGAACTCATTTTTTTGGTTGATTTTTCTTTGTTAAATGGCATTTAAATATATAAAATAAATATCAAAAATATGTCTTTGTTTTACTATGGTTGCAAATATCAAAAATTTTTTATATGTGACACGGCACCAGAGTTAAGTTAGGATTTTTCAAAATGCTGGCACGCCGAGCTCAAAAGGTTCGCCATCACTGCTCTAGGGTATGCGACACAGACACGTGGGACAGGGAGGAGTGTGTTGTGGTGGAATCCTCGAAAGACCTGGGACTGCCTGTGGCTCACCATGTGGCCTTGGTCAAAACTCGAGCCCCCTCTGGACCACAGGTCCTCGGAGGAGGATCCTAGGGACAGTGCCTGGGAGCAGTGGTGTCCTGGTTAATTTTTAGCAACCGGCTCTCAAAAAACAGTTCTTGATTTGTAGCCTCAGCTGATTTTTGTGCTACAGATACTCCCACCAGTTCCAAGTTTGTACTTAGGTGATGAACAGACTGGGGAGGGATGCTGGCAGCACATCGCAGAGCCTTCCACCATGAATGCAATGCGTGGACCACCTCACCAGCTTGGTAAGAGCAAAACATAATCAAATCATTAGGGTGCGATGAATTTTGAGTATTTATTACCTTTGTTTTTAAGATAATTTATTTCATTGTAATCTTATATAATTTGATTTTTAACAATGTGTTTAACAAGTGGCTGACAAAATCCCTGAACAGTTAGCAATTGTCTCTTAGGCATCCAGCACACCCACACCACTGCCTAGGAGTCTGTGGGTCAGATAGGCTGAAGGTCCAAGGTTCGGAGGAGCTACGAGCCCTCTGAGTCCTTGGCCCCACAGACATCTTGGCCTGAATCACAGTCTCCGGAAGGAGAGAAAGGAAAGGGCACCGGAGACAAGGACTCCAACCAGGAAGACAAGCGGCAGGAAGGGCTGGCGGCCTCAATGTCATCGTGGGAGCTGTTTTTCTCTGTCTTATCAATGGCAGAGGCCGGGAAAACAATACCCCTGACTGAACATCACTTCAGGAGCCGACAGGAAACCCCCCGAGTGGGGGTCTGTGATGAGTTGGCCAACCGGGTGGGCCTGGAGTCCTTCCCCAGCCCCGAGCTCTCACGTGGCCTGCCTCTGCTTCCCACCTCCCAGCTGACCACACAGCCGAGTCTCAGCTCCCCGGCTCTGAATTGGCCTCATGTGCCAGGGTCAAGGAGACATTGGAGGCAGTAGCTGCCTGCCCTTCACCGTGAGGACCACAGCAGAAGCAAGGCCAGCCTTCTGGTTCCTTGGCTTCAGGTGTCCCTCATGGGTGCCACCTGCTCTCCACGCCATCTTCACGTCAGGAACTGTGTGGGTGCTGAGCATATCAGCTCCCTGTCGCAGATTTGGAAACTGAGGTCCAGGGAGGTCAGGGAGCCGGCCATGTTGTCAACAGAAGTAACGGCACACACATTTGGTCCAATAAAAAAGCCTGAAATCAAATGGTGGGGAGGGTGTGGGCCCACAGGACTCTCCTGTTAGAAATCCGTTAGGTGTATGTTGTAAAGGTGCACAATTACTGCCCTGCAGTGCAGCGGGTGCATGTCAGGAAGAGTCCCAGTGGCACTGGTGCAGAACCATCAAGAGGAGAGGGGCTGAGGAAACTGTGCCATAGTCTCGCACGGAAGAGAGCGCAGCTATCTGCATGCATGAATGAATGAATGAGAGTGGCGTGCCTTCATAGGATTAAAATTTAGCAGTGCTATATGAAGTGAAATAAGCGAGGCACAAAGATGTCCAACATCATGATACTCTTTTAAGAAAGTTAAACAACAAATCAAAGATATATACTTTTAAATAAATAAATAAATAAATATGACAAAGCTATACAAATAGGAAAGCAAGAGAATGATTCCACCAGGTGATTCTCTCTGGCTGGGGGAGCCTGGGGACTTGGCTGGGGACAGACCTCAGAGGTAAATGTGCTGTTGTCAAGGTCTATTTTTATATTGGCTGGTTTGTTCACAGGGACTTATTATATTAATAAACAAACAAACAAATAAATAAAAATATTGCCAGCCAGGGTTTATGGCTAATGGCCTTCTCTGGGCCCGGGCTGAGGGAGCGGGGGAAGGCTGGTGATGGAAACCAGAAGACTTGGCTGCTGCCACCAAGTAGTTTTCAGAGGGACAACTCAAAATCACAGAACCAGAAGCCATCTCATCGTCTTCTTCTGAGCATCAGTTTTCATGCAGGTAAAACGAGGTTTTGGGACCAGGTCGTCTTTGAGCCCTTCTATTAGCTGAGCTAGAGCAGGCCCTGCGGCTGTGACAGATAAGCCCAATCTCAGTGGCTGACCTCGAGAAGGTCTGTTTCTAGCTCACCCTGCAGTCTGAGAGGTCCTTCTGCCAGCTCTCCTGCAATGCTGACTTAGAGGTCTGGCCTCTGCTGTCTTGGAGTCTTTCACATACACCCCTCCCCCCGCCCCCCGAATGGGAGATTTAAAATGTGGAGAACCCACACCTGCTCTTGCTGCCTCAATGGAGACACAGTGTTTCTACACACCTTCCTCTGATGGAGAATGAGTCCCACAGTCCCAGGCCAACTGCAAGGGAGGGTGCACAATGGAGTGGACAGGAGCTCTCGCTACCAAGGCCCCTGCAGTTCTACAATCCATAGAGTCCCTGAGACCAGATTTGACACTCTCCTGCCTGAGTTTAATTCATTTATTTATTCATTAGGTAGACAGAGGGCCTGCTCTAATCCAGCACTGGGCCAGGCACAGAAGCTCACGGTCCAGTGGTGGTGCTGGGGGGTGGGGGTGTGAGAAGGGAGGACTGACCATTTTACAAACATCATCTATATAAATAAAAGCTTAAGCGACTGTTAAGACCGAATGACTGGAATGACCAGAATGACCGGTTGACCACTCACTTAGATGTGCACTGACCACCGGGAGGCAGATGCTCAACACAGGAGCTGCCCCCTGGTGGTCAGTGCACTCCCACAGCCAACTTCCTGCGGCCCTTCCCCCTGGCCGGCTGGCCCCCCAATAGGCCTTGATCGCTGGCCAGGCCAAGGGACCCCATCTGTGCACAGATTTGTGCACTGGGCCTCTAGTAACCCATATGAACATCCTATGGTTGAGAATAAAAGAGAATATCTAATGGGGATGTGTGAGAGTAGATGTCAGTGTTGTGATGACAAAAGGCTTCTTTGAGAAAATAATTTTTTTCAGAGGGGTCGTGAAGGGTGAGAGAAGACTGCCAGGAAAACTGAAAAAGGAGACTCTTCCTGGCAGGGAACAGCATGTGCAAAGGCATGGAGGCAAGGAAGGCCTTGCTTGAGTGGGGAAAGGCCAGTTATTTCATTTCATTAGAGGGTAGGGGTGGGTGCCCATGTGGTATTGGGGTTGGAGAGTAGGTTGTACCTGGAATTAGGGTAGAAAGGTAGTCAGGAGTCAGGGGACAAAGGGCTGAATGTCATGCCCAGTAGGTGGTTGGACTTTACCCAATGGGCAGCCAGGGAAAGACTCTAAGTAGGCAAGGAAGACCAAGGGGTGACCAAGGGGCAGTTTCCACTCCTCCCAAAATGTCCGTTAGCCACTTCCCTGCCATTATTTGATTTGGGTAAGACTTTTCCCAACATAGGGAGCTCTGCACACTCAACTTTAGGGTGAGTGTCTTAACCCCATCTTCCAAACAGATGCCCATTAATTAAGCCTAAAAGCATTCATATTCCAAAGCCGCTCTCCCTCGTCCCCCACAGGACGTGTTCACACTCAACCACTGGTCCTGAGTGCTTACATCTCTCCAGCCCCGAAGGCCTGGGTTTTCTCCACAGGTTGAAGCTGTTGATAAAATCTAGTATATGGTTTGTTGTTGCTTTTTTTTTGTTTTATTTTTACTTTTTGAGCAAAGTGGATATGAAATTGGAAGAGAGGAGGAAAGTCATTTCTCCCCACAGCTCCTACGTGAGAAAGGGCCCATCGCCGCCCTGTCACTTTTCTGAGGGCTGTTCCTTGGGGAGCACCGAGGGTGGGAGGGAATGCTGCTAGGCCTATTTCTGTGACTTCTAGGAATCTGAGGTCCAGGGGCTCCTGCCAGCTTGCCCTGGGCCATGCCTAAAGGGCTGGGCGAAGGACCCTGGGCTTCTGACATCCAAGCTGACACCGCTCATGCCCACCTCACAGTGTCCAGCCTTGAAAACAAGCAAACACTCTGCAAGGGCCTTCCAGATGCCGGGGCCTTCTGAGTGTCCATGCCTTCCTGTGTCCTGGGATGCAAGCAACCATGGAAACATTTTACACATGAGCAAACTGTCCAGTAGAGGATACTCAACGTGCCAATGTCACACAGCTAGGAAGGGGACGTCTCCAAGAGCCCAGGCACTTTCCACAACTCAGCGCCTGTATGGAGTTTAAGATTCATGGGTCTCGCCACCTTTTGTGCTTCTCTTATGGTCAAGAGTCTGGGGGTGGGACTGGAGCGATCAGGTTGTCCCTAAGGTTTTACCATCATAGCACCGCACAAAGATATCTGGGGTTAGTGGTGCTGCAATCAGGCTGAAATCATATGCCCAGGCAACAATGGGGCCGCAAAGGTGCCTTCTGTACAAGATTTGAGCCCCCTGCAGTTGAAGACAACCTCTTTTCTAATCTGCACAAAGTCACCGTATAGGTTAGAAAGGGTCCTGGAAGGGCGGATATAAGTCCAGGATGGTAAATTGTTTTCATCCACTGGGTCATTCCACCCTTAGCAGCAACACAGATGGCCGTGTTGGGAAGGAATGTGAAGTCGCCTGGGAAGGGGCTCTGCACCCGGTGATTTGTGTCCTGGGTCGGAGACGGGCAGTGGCTCCTGCAGGGAGAGGATTTGCCATTTTGCTATCACTGCTGTAAACTGACACCTTCTGTGTCAACACACAGCCCAAAGGAGCCCAGGGCCCAGTTCTGGCCAGAGGAGCGGGAACCTCTGCCTCCCGGTGTGTTCTTCGCTGTTTATTCCTGAGGCATGGAGTGCGGGCAAGTTCAAGAGGGTTAGGGGTTGCTTTGTGTTATGAGTCACTGTGAGACGTGTTTTAGAGAAGCCCCCCCTTCTGCTCATCTCTGCCTGCCTTTCAAGCCCAAACGGAAAGCTGATTCCCCCATGAAGACCCGCTTGCTCTTCTTTCTGAAGTTCTTCCTGCTTCTCTGAATTCAAAGCTCTTGGTTTGAAACTCCACCCAACACCTATCAGACCTGTTACCTGGGCCACTTCAGGGGCAGACACTTCCTTACATGCACCCCCCTCCTCCCAACCACCACTCTAGATAAATGGAATGTTACTCTTATTGAAATTATTAATGCTGCCCTGTGATTATTTACTGCCATGGGATTGCTTATTCACAGCTAGCAAACTGCCTTCCTGTTCACATCCTCCTCTGACCCCATCAGTCACTGAGAGAGCTGAGGTTTCCAGAGAGGGCAGGCACTTGCCTAAGGCCACTCAGCCAGATTTCTTTTCTCCAAATCCTGTCTTCTCTCCACTGTCCCATTCTGGAGCCCATGGGCTGGGCAGAGGCACCAGGAAAGGGGCAGGGGCTCAAGCCTCACCTGGGAGTTCCCTCCCACCTGCAGTTCTGAGGACAGTGCTGCCACACAGGAGACGGCCAGACCAGGACCAGACTGGAGTTAGGATGTGGAGTGGGTTACAGCAGGTGGCTTAGCCACTAGGCGTCCTGGGTGAGCCTCAACAAGTCCCTTTCCTTCTCTGGCCATGGTGCCTCCACCTCTGCAAGTGAAGGCATGGTTATAGCCCACTCTTCTGGGCCTAGTACCCAGGCCTCTGATGCCCATTGGGCCACCCTCACCCATCACCCTGCCCCCACCCTACAGGAGGTGCTGTCTCAGGGGATCCTGAGAGGCCAGCTGAGGAGCTGACCTCAGGTCAATCAGCTGCTATCCAGGCGAACTGCCTGTCAGTTGCTCAAATTTATTGATCGCCCACTGAGTACAGAGCCCACGTGCTAAGCAGGTGTTCCGTGGGCAAGGGGAGAGAGAAAAGTACAAAACCAAGGGAGCCATTCAGTCTTCAAAGGGGAGCATAATCTGACCGTCTCTCCATGGGCTCTTTAACCACCGACCCAGCAAACAGTTTTGGATTATTTACTATGTATGCACCAGGCCTTGTGTGGAGGTGGGGGTTGGGGTGTGTGTGCGAAAGGGACAGAGGGCATCAGTCAGGTCACCAGGCATGACAAGCAACCTCACAGCATCAAGTCACTCTGAAGGACAGGGAACCCCGGACACGTGTCTCTCTAAGCAGGTGCCAGACCCAGGCTGAGCACCATGATAGAGGGTTTTGTGTGGCTAGCTCTTTAGTTCACAAGCTCCATCACTACCTATTTACTGCCTGATACCTGGTGGTATCTGCCTGACCCCTAAAGCAATTTGAATTTGAATAGGACTACCTTCAAACTAACAAGACTACCCTGGCCCAGAGAGTGGGAGGCAGAAACAGAAAGCTCTAGCTCAGTGGTTCTCAACCTTCCTAATGCCTCGACCCTTTAATACAGTTCCTCATGTTATGGTGACCCCCAACCATAAAATTATTTTCGTTGCTACTTCATAACTGTAATTTTGCTACTGTTATGAATTGTCATGTAAATATCTGATATGCAGGATGTATTTTCATTGTTACAAATTGAACATAATTAAAGCATAGTGATTAATCACAAAAACAATATGTAATTATATATGTGTTTTCCGATGGTCTTAGGCGACCCCTGTGAAAGGGTCGTTCAACCCCCAAAGGGGTCGCAACCCACAGGTTGAGAACCACTGCTCTAGCTGGAGGTGGGTGCCTCAGGGGCTCCTCTGGGCTCCCCAACTACTTGCTCGTACAATTGGAAGATGACCCCTCTCTGAACAGTAGTTTTCTCTATAAAATCCAGGGAAAGCCTAGATCAGTGGTTCCAAACTCTACCACCAAACCTCAAATATAGCAGCAGAGTTCCAGAGATGAGCCCCAATATTGTCAGGAGTAAAATGGTTATCACACACATTCCTAACAAATGTGTACCTTCTCTTTAAACAAATAGGTTTAATACTGTTTTTAAAAATAAAGGGTATTGTTTAGGTGTTTCTCTGATAAATGAAATTACTTATGAGTATCATGGTTTCTATCAGTAATTGCAAATCAGTTGATACACAAAATCTTAAAAATAAGATCAAATAAGATAGAAAAAAACCAAAGGGGTTCTTGGTTAGTGACATGGTGGGAACGAGCTTCATTGGCCATCACTGAAGTTCTTTTGGGGCCCAAGCACCCACCGGGGTGGATGGATGCAGGTTGTGGGAGAAATCCCCGTAGGGGCGGCAGGGAGCTGACCTTTGTGGCATACCTTCTGATTACCAAGCTCAAACTGGTAAACTCACGAACATCTCGAGGCAGACGGTGACTGTCCCCAATTTACAGGTTCACTCTTGGAGGTTAGGGGCCAGGCCTGGGTTACTTAGCTGGAAGATGGCAGAGCTGGCACTTGGACGCTGGCAGAATGGCACCGGGTTTCAGGTGGGAGAGGTGACTCGGGTCCCCTCCAGGAGCTTCTAAGCCAGAATCTGGCGCTGGGGCAGCGCTTGTGCAGCTGGTTACCCGGAGCGAGCGGGCCGCAGGGCTTTCAGGTGAGTCAGTGGGAGCTGGGGCGGGGGAGGGGGGGGGGCAAACTTGGACTAGCTGGGTTGTCTGGGGTGGTGGTGGCAGTCGTCTTCTGAGCTCCCTCGGACCCATCTGGTGTTTTGGCAACTCGCAGGGCACCTCGAAATGGGGGTGGGGGGGTGGGGGGTAGAGGGAGAAGCAAGGTTGGTCCAGAGGAGAAACAGGAGAGAAAGAGGGGGTGGGAGAAGGCGAGGGAAGGGGCGGGGAGTCCTTCCTGGGGCAGGAACCCGGGCCCCCCTTGGCAGAGCCGCCCGGCAAAGCGATTCTGCAGATGGAAGGAATTAACGGGGCGGGGGAGGGTCCTACGGTGATAGGGAGGAAGGAGGGAGGAGTGTTTGTGTGTCTGGATCTGGGAGGGGGGTAGAGACAGACACATCAGACTAGACGGAAATGGAAAAGACGAAGGAGAAACACAGAGAGAGACACAGCCAGGGAGAAGACAGACAGGGACAAGGGGCACAGGAGATATTCGTCTTAGGGAGAAGACAGAGTGTGAGAAAAGTGGGAAAATAGAAAAGAAAAAAACGAGTGAAAATGAAATAATTGGCGAGGATTTGGCAAGAACGCGAAACAGAGGAGAGCTGAGGGCAGCACGAGAGGAACTGGATCTGGACAGGGCTGTGCTGAGCTCCCGCGGGCTCGGGAGGACTGCGGGGGGCGCGGGGGCGGGGGGCCTGGGATGGGCCGCCCAGGGGCGGGCCAGCACCGGCTGCACATTTAGATCAGCTTCGCCTCATTTCCCTACTCGCCCCGTCCGGTTTCTTTATATTCAAGGACACAGCCAATGGAGGGTGAGGACGGAGCCAGTGGGGACGGGGGTTTCGTATTCTCCATCCAGTTATGTCCCCCTTAAGTTTCAATCATTATTTTTTTTTGTTC